>NC_056743.1:879805005-879847505 GCF_019279795.1 Protopterus annectens | reverse complement strand
AATAAGTTTAAAACATTTAAAAATATAAGATTATCCTCTACATACAAAAACAGACCCAAGGATTAATTAAAATTTGCGTGCAGACTATTGTGTTAACTAAGCTATGGAGAAATCATATTCTGTGCAGATTTGACAGCACTCGATTTTAAACATACACTGAAAAGGAGCAGAGGCTGTAGGGACTAGGGAACCATACAGCTAAATTATAGAGATTTTAGAAAGTCACTAGAAAATATTAATTTCATTTAGGGGAGTTAATGAGCAAAAAGGAACTTCAAAAGAATCTGTGCCATTTTGAGGAGGGGCTGAGCGAACAAGAAGTTTAACAAGTTTGTTAGAATGGAGATGAAGTGCCTAGCAAGTAGCACACTGCATTGTTTTCTGATGAGTCATAATGAGAACCTAACAAGAAGTCTCAAAGACTTTTACATTTGTTTTGTTGTTAGATATCCCTACCCTGTTACATCATGTAAAACGCAGAGCAGTATTGTTAAAACTGATAAGAGATTCCAGCCCTTTCTATCTACAGCTGTAACCCAGATTTGGACTCTAATCCATAACATTCACAGCCACTGGCATTCATCCAACCCTCTCTGTGCCTTCCTCAATGGTTTCCCCAGTAACACTACAAATAAACACAGTCGTACCCCGCCCCCACATCCTCAGGGGATTTCTATCCTTTATTTCTCAGATGTTAGGCTGGCAGAGCCGAGAAATATAGGTATTTTCATGCATCCTTTTTCCAGCTGCACGAAAAACAAAGTAAACGAATCTCTTTTCAAACAGACAACTAATATGCGTTTCCGAAACAACAGGATTTTAATCAAGTCACACAGAGGTCTTATTCATATTTAAGGGAATTTCCAAACTTTGGTATCCATCTTTGCTTTGGACACATGACTAACTACCATCTTCAAATGTAGATGCTTTCTTTCCTTTAGGGATGTTGTTGCTTCCTAATACAAGGCTGTTCCAGAACAACAGCATGCATGCACACACACACACACACACACACACACACACACACACACACACACACAAATTATATGTTACTTGTACAGATTAGACACTCCATTAAAATATAAAACAGCAGAAATTAAAACTTTTTAAAAATTCCATTAGTATCCTCTCTCCCACAGATGCTACTGTCTCTTTAATGGCTCCGTACATGACAGAACAAGTCTGTACATGTCTATTCCTGACATGACATTCAGCACCTTTCCTGATTTTTATTGACCTTGTCTTCTCAATCGAAATATGAAATTTAAATCACTGTTAAAAGTGTTCATCAATGACTTTTGTTGCAAATTAAGCTTTCATACTTCACTGTTTATCCTTTAGATTTTTCTTTTTGTATTATCCTGTTAAACTAGGAGAAATACTTTTTCCCCGTCATAGAGTTTCTGACATAAAAACACTCAATTTAGCATGTATTCATGTTGCTATTTAGTATAACTATTTCCTTAAGACTTCAAATATAATTTTCTCCAATTTTACTCTGTCTTTGGCAACTAAAAATGTCATTATGCAGACATAATGTTAAGAACTTGAAATCTGCTCATCTGTGCATGTGTATAGGAGTTATACAAGTCAGAGTATAACATTAAAAAAAACTGAAAACAAAAGAAATATTACATGCTGTTGTAATTAAAATTATGGTATCTGACTAGGTGACATCAGCAACTGGATCTGAGACATTTTACACTGCAATGTTACATATTCAAAAAAAAACAATAACTGTCCAGTTCAAGTATGAGAACTGAATGAACGTAAAATGTATTTTTAATCTCACCATCCTCTTTGTTCTATGAGGTGGAGAGGGTATGATACAAAAAATAAATCAAGTGTTTGCAGAGAAAATCAGTATTAATATCTGAAATAATACATGCAATGTACATGCTAAGATGTTAAGATTCTAACCTTCTAAGTTTACACATTAAAGAGCGTCACTGAAGAATAAATAATGTTAGTAAGCTCTTCCTGTGTCTGAGAATTAGTGCTGTAACTATGAAAATAAAACAGAAAAGTAGAAATATTAAAACACGTATCTGGTTCTGCAGGGCATAAGTTAAATAACCTTAAAGGTCAGATAAATGACGTTTACTCTCATAGTTCGTCTTTTTCAGCTGTGCTTTTTTTTTTTTTTTTTTTTTTTTGAGAGCAGGAAATAATGCAGAAAAATAGCTTGACTGTGAAACAAAAAATGCCAGGGAACAGCATACAAGCTTTCCTCTTTCCATGTTGTACATACCTTTCTCTTAGCAATTGTAGTTTGATGCTGACAAGAGCTCCAGATGAGTGTATTATCCTGGTAACAAGGAGCACACATGTTCTTCATTGTATCCAACTTTTCACTGAATGCCGGGGATCTGGATTTCCCCTTGAACTATTTCTACTTCACTCAACCTAACTTGATGTGCTGACAGAGAGGAAGGAGTCACACTACTACAGTGACAACAGAAGTTCCCAATAAGGGACAAGATTTCAGGGGGCATGTGGAAGGAGTCACCCAATCAGACAGGCAGCTGGGATTGTTATTGACTTTAGACCGGAGGTAGGGTGGGGGAAGGGTCACAAAGAGCAGGCTTAGTTGAGCAAAAGGGATGATGTTGGACTGCGGAAGTGTCAGTATCACAAGGCACAACACTTCATGAGGCCTGATCTTATGAGTCATGTGAAATGATGCAAGAGTTGGCAACCATCATCCAACCCAAATCAAACACATTTCGGCTTCTCCTTAAGACAGGTCTTTGAAAAGCTGTCCCTTATGGAGTTTCTGATGATTTCAGATTACTTGTCTCTTGATGATATATCACTTTAACTAATGAGTGACACTCCTTTCCATCTTTATCTAAAGAAAACTGTCTAAAAGTAGTAACAGCCAGAAACAGCTGAGCTGAGAAACAATGGGATTTATTTTATAGACACCTAGAGCAGCAGGGTATCACTGCGTGTTCTCAGAGCCACTACTAGGGCTTGTCCATGTCCTCTTGAATTCAGCAGATTATCACCTTCATCTTGGTAATTCATGTTCATTGGCACATAGAGGAACAACAATGTCTGCAGTTTGACTAATACTAATTCACAGTTAGTACATTATTATATGTGTGTGTGTGTTTGCGGTTTATCAGAAGTGGTCCAGGGACCTGCCCATTAGCTAGTTCTAACAGAATGTTTTTCTTTTCTTTTTTTTTTTCAATAATATCAAGAAATCAGGAACAGTTATGGCTTATGAGTCATCCATGCAGCCCATTATAGACATACACGTCTGAACAATTGTATTTTGTTTTCTGAGTAAGACGCATATCTTTTCCAAGTTTAGTATGAATACATACACACAGACAGACACAAACAGTTAGATAGTGGTTGGATAGTGGTTGGGTAGGGGTGTGTGTGTGTGTGTGTGTGTGTGTGTGTGTGTGTGTGTGTGTGTGTGTGTGTGTGTGTGTGTGTGTGTGTGTGTGTGTGTGTGTGTGTGTGTGTACTGGACTAAGAACTTACACCAATATTAATGAATTCTAACAGTATGCTTTGTATAGTCTGTCATTTTTTTAATGTCAGGAACAGTTGTGGCTTTTGGTACCTATGTCATGCCTCTTGCTGAAGGCTTTGAATGAGTATATCTGAACAAGAGCATCTTGTATTGTCTGTGCAATGTGCTAGAGCAAGCTTTTTTGTGGTTATTATTTTTACTGTATTACTTTTACTCCTGTGTTCTTAGATAGCTGTGTTTTTAGGCTCCACAGAACTGTACCACTCAAAATGGTGCCTCCATCTAAGCCACTGACTGCAACATCTGTCTTTGTTATTGTTAGTTATAGACCCATTCCAGTTTCCAGCTGTGGGTCAGCAGCCTTATTGGTAGCTGAGAAGAAAATCATTCATTTTCTCATTTCTGTTTCCATAAAGTCCCTGATACCCAATGATATCAGCAAGTCTTGTTTATTCCTTCACATAGTTACAAAAGATCTTTGAACCTTCCTGATCTTGCCCCAGAGTCGATCAGTACTAAGTTTCAGTTACCAATTTGACACCAATTCTCCTACCTTTTTTACTTGGACATTGATGCAACAGTCTAACATCTTGGTGTTGCACCCGTGAGCCATTTTGCATTGCTGTATTATTATAAAAAACAACTAAGCGACAATCTAACTCCAAATATTACGTATTTTATGTTCATAGGTTCATAGGTTCATACTAGGCTATCTGCCCAAGGGCATTTATAAGCCTAGCCCATAGTTATGTGGCTTTCGCCACCCCTTTAGTTTGAATAAAAACTATGCCTATCATTTTGCTGTGCCTCTGTCAAGCAGTGACACTGAAGTAATCCCTGGGGTATATCTGCAATCTCCCATCCATTGGTCAAGATTCCTCTTGAACAAGGCCAGTGAGGTGCTCTGCCTCACATGTACCGGGATTTTGTTCCACAGCATAGGGAGTCTCTGGGTGATGAATCTGTCCCTTACTATGGCATGGTCTGACTTGTACATGTCAAAAATAGCAATCATTCGATGAACATATTGGCAATCGGCAATACCGAGTTAGAAAATATACAGAACACTGAATCTCCCTACCTTGTGAAGACCCAGAAATGAGTGCTAACATGGGTACTGAGGGGGACAAGTCTGGAAATTCAAGTATGTTGTCTTCAGTACTGCTGGCTGCCAATGTTTTGGAATTACTTCTTTCAACACAGACAGGTTCAACCATAACACAGTAATCCATTTTAAAACCATTTTATGAATTCTGTGACCTACCTTGCAAAAAGAATAGGAGAGAGGGTGACATGATGATTAAGGTCATTACTTCAGAAATACAAGGTACAGAGTATGATTCTGGCCCCTGGTTATTGTCCAGGCTTGTAATAGTCTGCAGACTGATAGCCTAGTATTTGCCTATGAACCTATATACCTCTAAAATAATTAAATTACAGGTGGTAGTTAAGAGGAAAGGGCAACTGCCTCATGAGTAGCTAAAACATAGAGCAAGAACAATTGGGATTAGGTTGCATGGCTGAATAGTTAAAACAGAGTGTGATGTGGTAAGTGTAAATGTCAGTTAGGAAGTGACTAGTGGAGTATTGCAAGGGTCTGTCTTGGGTCAAGTATTCTTCTGTGTATTTGCCTCAGATTTATCTGAGGGAAGAAAGAACAGGGTACGTCTCTTTGCCGGTGATATGAAGATAGCTACATTAGTGGTGGTTTGGGGGAAAGTGTCTAGGAAGGGATTTGAAAAAGATGAACAAGTGGGCAGAAATGTGACAGTTGAGGTGCAATGCAAGCAAGTTCAGAGAACTACATTTAGACCACAACAAGTCTAATGTGAAGTATCAGCTGGGAGAATGGGACTGATGGCAACAAAATGAACGTAGGATCTGAGGATATTTATCATGCCTGAACTGGACCACTGGAAGTACAGTACGAGGGCAGTAGCAGCAGGCAGCAAGATACTTTGATGTAGCTCCAAGAGCAGGGGTGGGCAAACTTTTTGATTCGTGGGCCACATTGAGTTCTAACATTTGACAAAGGGGCCGGAACAGGAGCAGATAGATGGCATGCTTTGAAAACATCACCTCATTGGGGGAAAAATACACATCTTGGGATATGGAGAAAACATGTCCCCCCTGCAGCCATTCCAATGTCCCATTACCTGGCTATTTCATCCCATTTACCATACACACCAATGTGTGTATACTGCTTTACTTCTACAATGACTTGGATTTTATTTTTATACTTTATTGCGCAATGCACAAACACCAATAGATCTCTGTTAAACAAAGCAAAACTGTCTCACAATGAAAATAGAGTTGGCATTAAAACTTCTCTACATTCATTAAAATAGCATTGAAATCTACACCACATCCAAAGAAAATGCATCTGGCCAATGGTGGATAAAGATTACCTTTGTACTGTTTTCAAATCATTATCCCTTTGCACACAACAAGAAAGATATATGTGTTCTTTGTTACACCTTCCTGACTTTAGTAAATTATATTACTTGTATAATACAGCACACTTGTTATACAGAGAGAGCACATTTTAAATTTATTGTTTGAACATTTTTTTCAGTAGGCAATAAAACAAAATGCATGAATCAGCAATGACAAAACTGTTCAATTCAGAACATTTCCATCATAAAAGTCTACTTAATTATTAACATGGTTGCCACCTTTGTCTCATCCAGTTCTCCTGGCCAAAGAATAATGTATGCATGTTGCACTCTGGCCTTAATGGCTGTAAATAAGAAAGAAAGAAAAAAAAATGGCACACCCATAGTAACACTTACAGATTGCTTTAATTTATAGCAAGACATAATGGGATGATGTTGAGACTATGTGGGACTAAATATTGCAGAGTCATTTTTACATCACTGACAAATCAATACAACAAATCACTACAATGAATTCCCAATGAACAAAACTGGATTCCCAATGACCATGAAACCATTTAACAGATTTAACTTTCAGGCAGGTGAGCTGGACCACTAGGACTCACTTTCGGTCAAGCCTTAATTGCAATACAACTACTGAAACCCAGTGAATAAAACATAACAAAAATAATTAAAAGCATAAAAATACAAATCAGACATAAATGCACAAAACTGTATTAGGTACAGCATATAAAAATAGCTTAATACCTCTGTAAAACAAAAACATTAACACCTATTCTATTTTTATATGAATACAGTATAGGAATTTTAACAATGGCTTCTGAGGTGCACTCCAGTGACACTATGTCCAGGTCCTCTGGACCATATCAAACTAGATCACATTCTTTGGGGCATTTTAAATCAAAAGTAATATTAGGACTTATGGAAAATGCTGCACAGATAAGGAGGGGACTTATATATTCAAGTGCCTGCTTACATATTAATCCCTTGTGAACTGCTTCTTCTTACCTACTTAATAGTGTACTTTTAGGAGAGCTTAAATTAATAAGCTAGTAAATCATTTTACACGCAGATACATTTTCTGTCAGTGAAACTGGACATCTATTTAACTTCAGCAGGTTTTGAACAGTGATGCTGCAATCTATACACACACACACACACACACACACACACACACACACACACACACACACACACACACACACACACACACACTCTCTCTTACCCTGAGTAGTGCTCGGCGTCTTCTGTTCAATCCATCCTCATGTTGCTGCTGCTGCCATTAATCCTGGGCCCGGCTCCGTTTCAGGGCTCGCTGTATCCCCCAGCCTGCTAACACAATTAATCCCAGCTCCGTGAGCTCGCTATATCCCTGGCCCCTTTGCTGCTGCCATGAATCCGTTTCAGGGCTCGCTGAGTCAGCCTCTTCTGTTCCACATGTTGCATTCCCGCGGACTGTTAACTTAACTGCCAGCCAGCCGGAAATGATGATGCGAGCTCCTTGAGCTCAATTCCGACTGGCTGGTAGCCTGACGGTGCTGACGTCATCGCGCACGTGATGAAGTCAGCCCCGACAGTGTGAAAATTTTAAAAAAATATTAAAATTTATTAAATTTTTTCAAGTTTGGCGGGCCGAATCAAAACGTTTAACGGGCCGCATGTGGCCCCCAGGCCGTAGTTTGCCCATGCCTGTCCAAGAGAATGGATTCAAAAAGCAAAGCTATAATGCTTCTACTTTAAAAAAGGCCTTGGTTGGACCATACCCTGACTAATGAATGCAGTTCTGTGGGGCCATAAAAGGAAAGGAACATCAGGATGCTGGAAGGTATCCAGAGAAAAGCTACTAGAAAGATCCGCAAGATGGAGGCTAGAGGAGCTGCAGCTCTTCAAACATGACAGGAGAAGAGACAGGGGGCACATTAACTAAGTAAGCCTTATAACATTGCATTACCCCTTATTTTTGCTGAACTTCTCTCTCTGACTTCACTTTATCTTTGGACAAATCACTTTTCATATATCTGAAATCATTTTACTGTTCTGTAGCTTTAGGACACTATATTAGCCTGTAATTTTAGTTTTATAACCTTTTTGCTGTGACCATGTCATAATATCTATATGCTGTATCCTTGTTGCATCATTTTATTATTTCATCTCGTGCACCAAAAGGCAGATGACATATAATGGATTATTATAGAAAGATGAATATGGGCAAGAATTAATGTGGGAAGAGGAGAAAAGAGCTGAGGAAGGTTAGAGGAGGCAGAAACTTAGCTGACTAATAAGGTATTGAGTAAGATTAGATCTGAATACTGTAGGGTGAAAAACTGGTATATGAAGGAAAAAAGTAGGAGACAAACCTGAACGATAAAGAATAGACAAAATATTTATTTCAGATGTAGGGATAAAATGAAGAAAGGAAAGCATATTTGATAGTGATTGAAGAAGGTGGTAGAGAGGTGAGAATTCAAGTGAACAGGATGAAATAATGAATAACTTTATGAATAATGAGACAAAAAGCATTTGTTATTTCATTCTGTTCATTTGATGTTTATCCAAGAGAGATTTCTAAGCTGAAAAGTCCTTTATATTTGATAAGGATTGCTAGATAGGTGAAAGAATAACATGAGAGGTTTACATAAAAGGAGTAATAAGAGATATGTTGTCTGTTGTACTGAGTGCCCAGTTCACTAGAATGGATAACCAGTACCTGAAGACTAGCCAGGATACATTGGATTGCTTGATGGCATTAGTGATGCTTTTATAAAAGGAAGGGACTAAAAAGCATTTCTGGATCTGTTGGCCAGTAAGCCTTATAGCAAGCCTGGTAAAGGTCATGGAAATATGAGCCAGGTTACATTTTGTCAGAAACAGGCTGTTGAGTGAACATCAACATGGACTCATTTATGGGACAACATGTCAAGTCAAACTTTCATGAATGGCTAACCAAAAAAGTGGACAGAGATAATTCAGGGGTTGCAATTTTTAACAAAGCATCCAGTACACGCCCCCATGAAAGATTGATGGATAACATCAGAAAGTTCAGAGAAGTCCTAAATACATGTAAAGTGGATCACAGGAGGTTGTCATGGATGAAGGAACAGGTGGTGATTAACAGATGAAGTCAGAGGAAAAAGGGTCATCAGTGTGTCCCTCTGGGATCTGTGTTGGAACAGTGCTTTTAATATATTGTAGTGTTTCTGAAAGACAGGATTGAGAATATATTTTTAATTTACTTGCAGATGACACCAAGACTGAAGAAAATATGGAGTATAAGCGACATAGTTTGAAAATAAATAATCATCTAAAGTTGATTGTATCAGCATTATTATATCTGACTCGATGTCTGTTTGTATTTAATATAGCAGCTGACTAATTTTACAAGCATATGCAATGTAATGGGATACTGCATAAACATGTAACATATATGTGCAGAAGTTACATGCAGTAATGCTTGTGTTCTGACTCAATTTTTTTTTGGGGGGGGGCAGGTGCCCTTTTTTTGAGAAGTGGGGTAGAGGAGGAGGGAATCCCTGGGACACTCTGGGTAGGAAGGATGGAATACGGATGTCATCTGGGGCAGACACACAAATGTATAGCACAGACAAAGATTGACAAGGGAGGTCCCAATACAAAATGGGGGAAGTGTCACAGTGGAGATACACAAACAACCAAAGGGTGGACAACTGAGATTTAGGGAGGAATGGACAACAAGAACATGGCACATACGGCCAGATCCCAGTATGTCTCAGCTTCTAAGACCATAAGGCACATCACCACACAATCCAACATTTTGTTCATAGCAGACTCCATCGTGAGACACACACATCTACTCACTAGGCTTGGTAGGGAAAGAGTCATAGTGACTTGTCAGATCACGCACACACTTAGATCTTTTAACTAAAGTTACAACTGTGACACAGTCATATTCCATGAGGTTGTAAATAACTGAGATGTACCTCATTAGACAACATGAAGACAGACATGACAGAGCTCTTGAACTATATGTCCCAGGCCAGTATGAGAGTAGCACTGAGTAACATTCTACCTTCTCCAAGGATGGTGCCACAATATGAAAAGAAAATAAATTGACTTTAATAATTGTCTGCTTCAAGTATGGTGTCATTGTGGCAGGATATGTTTAACTGACAACTCTGCTTTGCTAGGGATGGTCTGCACCTGGCCCCTGTGGGATTTTGAATACTGGCTAAAACCTTGTCCAGACCCATACTGCCTTTTTTAGGCCTTGCCAACCTGATAAACCAACCAACTTAGCTAAAGCAGCCCAGGAATATCTGAAGGTGTTAGTGCTCAATGCCACAAGTCTAAATAAGAAACTCTACAACATTAAGCTCTCCTCACCCTAGAGAATGTAGACATCTTTACAGTTACTGAGACATGGTTTAAACCCATGGAGATCATCCCGGCAGTGCAGAGTTAAAATTCCTTCCACACATTTAGACCGACTACTGCACAAGAAGGGATAAAAGGTAGAGGTGTTTCTGTTTCCATTAAAAACAAGCATAACTCAAGGGCGATCCATCAGTATGATGCACTTGAGGTACTTCATGTCCAGCTTACCTTACACAAAGCCCTGTTCCATATCCTTGCAAGCTATAGGTTCCTCTCTATGACCCAGGAAAACTGTAATACAAACTTAAATGTACAGGAGGCACTTCCCATTCAACCTAACACCATACTCATGAGCAATTTTAACCACCCCAATATAAACTGGGAATCATACACACCTCCTAACATGCAGGCCCAGTGATTCTTGGACTTTGTAAATGCAAACACCTTGGACAAGTTAGTCCATGCACCCACTAAGGGTGCAAACGTCCTTGACCTGATCCTCACAAACATGGCAGAACATTGTACCCTCCCTAGTGTAATATTCTCACTGGTCTGATCAGACTATAAGGCTATCTCCTTTGAAGTATAGGTAGAATTAGTGACACTAGCTAACCCTGGAAATGTTAGGAATTATTCTAGGGCAAACCTGCTACTAAATGACACCCTGACAAAATTTCAAGCCTCCTCAAACCCTGGGAACACCACTGCCTATGCAGAATTATTCACAGAAACCCTAGTCATACTAATAGCTGCATAGAAACAGCTCTACCTACCCAGATTAAGCACAGGATCACATTAAAAAAACAAGCCACTCTGGTGGAATCCCAACATCAATAATTTGTATAAAAAGGAAGAAATTCATGGTACAAATTAGGAGATGCAGTACAAGACAAGGTAAAAAAAATCCCTCATCTACCTAAACAAGCAACTGAGGCTAATTAAGTTTACTAAAATCAAATTTAAGGTAAAATTAGCCTCCCATGTTAAGGACAATTGCAAAGCTTTCTTCAGCTGTGCCCAAAACCTCAAAGGCAATGCACAGCAATGTTCCAAATGATTTGTAAATGGTGCCACCTATACAGGGCCAGAAGATAAAGCAGGCCTGCTGGCTGAAAAATCTGGCTCCAGATTTATTTTTCTCTTCCTGTCAGATGCCCCTTAGGAGATAACCACAACCATAACCCCCCAAGTATCACTAGAGAGCAGATACTCAAGGCAGTCTCCAAGGCCAGGAACACTGAATTGAAGGGATGATAATAGCCCAGGATGCCTCTGTAATAGCATGAAACATGGACTGTTGTGCCCACTAGAATCACTGTTTAACTATAGCCTCCAAAAAGTCTTCATGCCAAATGAATAGAAGACTGCAACAGTTATCCCACTGCACAAGGGTGTGCCATTCACACAGACCTGGGGAATTATCAACCCATAACCTTGACTAGTCTGATATTCAGAATTAAGGAGAGAATAATCATGGACCCAGTTCAGTTCAGGTTTGTCAAGGGCAGGTATTGTATGCTCAGCCTGATAAACTTGAAGAAGGTCATCAAAACAATAGATGAGAGCAAAATGGTGCATACTGCCTACCTCGATCAGGCCAAGACATTTGACACCATAGCCCAGTCAGGCATTGTAGAAAAGCTCACTAAACTAGGTATAAACTCCTACATTCTCCACAATGGATAGCCAGCTGGCTTAAGACAGGAGCCAAGAAGTTAGAAAAGGAGAGTCTACCGCCACAAAAAAATGGTTACTAGTGGGGTGCTTCAGGGTTCACTGCTGGGACTGTTCCTGTTTGGTATCTACCTTTCTGAGGTCAATACTAAAATTAAAGGATTATGTGTGACCATGTTTGGTGATGATTGCAAATTGGGTGAAGTCATTGAATACCCCCAAGCACAAATATCTTCTAAGAAGGACACCTGACACAGACTAATAACTGGTTCCAATGTATCAAAGACATGGTCTAAAACTCAATGCCAAAAAGTGTATCATAGTATCTGTCATAAAGATGGTCACCCCATCAAACTACTACATTGACAATATACCCCCAACACCTTAAGAGTAGACTCTGTAGTCATGAATTTGAGAAACCATGTAGACAGTCTTTTGGCATTTGACCATTATATGTCTACTGTAGCAAGGAAATAATTTTATGTTGCACAACTTATAAGCAATGCTATGGCATCTCTAGATCCAAACACATTGTCATTCCATTGTATTCAGCTCTCATAAGACCAGTCATTGAGTGCAGTCTACCCTTTGGTATTTTCCTCACCAGGCATATACAACAACTAGAGTGTCCTCAGAAATTTCTCACAAATGGAATATATTTGTGGAAAAAAAACAAGTACTATGCAGACCACCTCAAAGCGTTGTCCTTATATTCAGTTGTCAATCTGCTGAGAGACAACCTATGCCTAGCCTACAAAGCATCCTCTAATTCAGTCCTAATATACCTGTGGCACATTGGTAAAACAAATAGCATCAGCAACACCTAATTCAGGGACTTAAATGTTGCCTGCAATATAAATAGGACATGCTGGAGGAACAACTGTGTGTCTCAGAGGTCACTCTGTAGATCAGAGTGTGTGATTTACCTTTAAAAAGCTGTCCAGTGTGTCAGCACATGCATATAAGTACTGAACATGTGCAAGCAAGAGTGCCATTTTGAGTGAGCAGCCAGAGTGTGAGCATGCAATATGTAGTCAGTCAGTTAGATAGCTCATTTAAGTTTAATGTTCCTGTTTTCCATTCTGATGTATTTGTATACAATAAACTACTTAAGCAAATACCCAAGCGTCAATGTCATCTTAATGCACATAAGAAGAGTGACATGGTATCAGAATGGGATCCAGAGTTACAGCCATGAGGCAACTGGTTAAAGTTGGAGGAATATATAGAAGTGGATCATCCCTACTACTCAAATGACTTGCAAAACAGGTCAGAAACAAATTCCAGGTACTAAAACTTGCTTAAATTATTTATTTTGCTACAAATATAAAACAAAGCACTCAGACTGTTCAAAACAAATTTATTAAACAAAATGTCCAAAACTGCAACATATTGATAAAAATATTTGAAATAATTACAAAAATGTTTGAAACAATATCTGAATCTCATAAAATGTATAAAAAGAGAAAATTGACATATTTTTTTCAGTATGTGCTACTTTTCATATTAACTAAAGCTATTTAAAATATGCAATCTGTGCAATGTTTGCAAGTGTGTGCAGCATTACAGTGCAGTTATCTTACAAAGTAAAGTTGTTTCAAACAATATTTCATAAAGTACAGTTATTTCAAAGCATGTTTCACAAAGTACAGTTTACAGAGAGCTTATTGTGTCTTTGAATATTATTACAAGTACCTGGTGTGTGTGTGAATGTTCATACATAATTACAAGGGCCAATTTTGCATTGTGTTTTACTATAATCTGTGGGCATGGCAGAAGGGTTTCTCAGACCAGCACCACTTGTGTTTATGACAATATTGTGGACAATTGAAGAGTGTTTGAGCAGGAATACAAATTTTGAATGTAGGCTGCTTTTTTCTGACAAAGACACATGTACAAAAGCATTTATTCTGTTTAATTTAGATGGTTCAGAGACGATTGAAAGAGGGCGTTCATTTGTGTATGCACCTGCTGTATTTGCAGGGGAGGGGGAAGACTGTCATATAGTGGTACCAGCTGAAACAAGGGAAGACCCAGAGTGCTTAAAAAGTAAATAAAGAGAAATGTGTAACCCCCAAACAAATGTTACAATGAAAAGGCAGTTATTTTACACAAGGGACCAAAAACCTGGTGAAATGTTATTGCATATGCAACTGACTTGAGAAATAAGGCTAATACATGCAGAGTTGGTGATATGAGAGATGAGTTGGTAAAGACAGGCTTGTGTGTGGTATTAATAATGACACACTAAGAAAGGTTTTGCTTTGAGACAGTGATTTAACATTAAATAAGGCCATTGAGATTTGGCAGATATATGAGCTTACAGAAAAGCACACAAGTATGCTTACAAATAAGAATAGCAGTGGGAGGTACAGTGACAAACCTCATGCTGATAGTATGCAGCACATGGTTAAAAGAAACAGATCCAAGCACATGGCAGTACTGCAGGTCCTGAAACAGTCCCTGGGAAACCCTGAGTCTTTCCAGCAAATTCCAGGACATGCTCAGTGAAGCATAAGGGTGAGTTAGCAAAGTAAAAACAAGTGCCCCCACCCAGCTTCATAGTCAGCTATTATAATTGTGGTAGAAATCATGAGCCCAAAAGAGAAAAGTGCTTAGCTTTTGGTCAGCAGTGTCATTCTTGCAATAAGTAGAATCATTTCAATAAATTTTGTAAATCAAATAAACACATTCTTTTATTAAAAGAGGGCATTCCAAGAGGCAAGTTGATCAATTAGAAAGCTGCTACCCTACTTTTTATGTTGATTGTGTGTCTGTGCTTGGTGAAACAATCAGTGCAGTAGATTTGTGGGCAAAGAATGAAATCTTTTGTACTGTTTGGATTAATGGGAGTCCCATAGAGCTCAAAGTGCAATGTTATGTCAGCAGAAACATTTGCTAGAGTAAAATCTGCAAAACAACTTGATTTGACAATGTGTGTGAAGTTTGTTGCTTATGGTGGTGAACAGAATCAAACCAAAGGCTCAGTAGTGCTTTCATGTTACTCTGCTGGGAACAACTATCACTTGCAATTTTTCATAGTTGAGACACATGCAGTCATTATTAGGCCTCAGAGACAGTTTGAAAATGGGACTGCTTTCATTTAATAAATAAATTCACCATGTAAGCCTGCATGACAACAACTCAGATTTCACCCATACTATTTTTTTCCTGAGTATGCTGATATTATTGCAGACAACTAGGCAAACTACCAGTTGTGTACTCTATGAGGTTAGACCTAGAGGTCAGATCAGTTAGAGTTAATTTTGAAAATTTTGCTTGACCGTAAGTCTTCATTGCTAACTGCATTTGGTACACCATTTGGAAGATACAGATTTCTGTGAATGCCATTTGGGATAAATTCTGCCAGTGAAGTCTTTCAGCGTGCAATGCAAATTTTTTCTGGCTATCCGTTTGCCATTGTAGTAGATGATATTCTAGTAGGAGGCAATGGTGAAGTTGAACATGACAGAAACCTGAAGAAAGTTCTGGAAAGAGCACGTGCAGTGAATTTTAATCTGACTCCTCAGAAGTGCAAGTTCAGGCTACAAGAAGTTACTTATGTTAGTCACTTGTTTACCATTTCAGGCTTATAACCAGATCCTTCCAAGCAAACAGCAATTCTAGAGATGCCAGCTCCAGACAATGTTCAAGCCCTACAATGTTTTCTTAGCATGGGCAACTATCTAGGCAAGTTCATTCCAGATTTAAGTCAACTTTCATCACTGCTCATAGAGCTGACATGCAAAGATGTAATTTGTTTATGGTCAGAACGGCACCAAAGAGTATCTGATGTCCTGAAACAGAAAATCGCTAACCCACCAACTCTCAGCCTCTGTGATGTTCACAAACCAGTTACTCTTTCCTGTGATGCTTCTAAGTTTGGTCTAGGTGCAGTCATTCTTCAAGAGGGTAGACCAGTAGACTATGCATCAAGACCTCTTACCCAGACCGAGATGCAATATGCCCAGATTGAGAAACAGCTTTTAGCAATTGTGTTTGCATGTTCAAAGTTCCACAATTATATTTATGGTCGATCTATCCAGATTGAAACTGATCACCAACCTCTTGTTACTATTTTGAGAATGCCTATGCATACAGCTCCATCTAGACTGCAACGCATGATGCTCAAATTGCAGAAGTACAATTTCAGTCTTGCTTACACAAAAGGTAAACTTTTTTTTCTTGCTGATACTTATCTAGATTGCCCAGAAAAAACACTGAACAGTATAACAATGAGCAACTTCATTTTGAGGTCATGGAAGTGAGAAATTTTTCTTCCACATGTATTGAGCTCAGAACTCACACCGCTTCAGATCCAGCTCTCCAGAAGCTAAACCTCTTTATCAGTTGAGGACAGCCTTCAAAGCAATCTTGTTTACCAGTAGAAGTGCAATCATGTTTACCCTACAGAGATAAAATTTTGTCAGACAATGGTATCATCATGAAAAGTCCTAAAGTGATTGTTCCAAAATCCTTGCAACAAGAGTATCTTAAGATCTTGCATCATGGCCACCCAGGAACTGATTCTACCAAAAGAAGGGTGAGAGGTCTAGTATTTTGGCCTTCTATGTCAAGAGATATTGAGAAAGTACTTTCATCTTGTTCAGTATATAATATTACAAAGCCACATCAGCAAAAAAAAAAAAAAACACTTCAGTTAAGCAAGATTGCTGAACTACCTTGGTCGATAGTAGCCACAGATATCTTTGAATGAAATGGTCAACATTATTTGGTGTTAGTAGACTCATTCATATTGGTTTGAAATTGACCTCCTTCCCAACCTAACTTCCAGTACTGTCATTACTAAGTTAAAGTGACATTTTTCTGTCCATGGTAGTCCACACAGAGTTATTTCTGACAATGGTGCACAGTTTACAAGTCAGCAGTTCAAGAGATTTGCAAAAGAGTGGGACTTTGTTCATATTACGGGTAGTCCTGAATACCCCCAGTCAAACATCTTGGCTGAAACTCCAGTTCAAAGTGCAAAACAGCTGTTAGAGAAATCCACATGTGACAATACCAATGTTTTTCTAAACTTGTTAAATCTCAGAAACATTCCTCGTGATAATCATCTTGGTTCACCTGCCCAGAGACTTTTATCGAGACAAACCAGAACCACAATGCCGATCAGCAGTACTTTATTGGTTCCATGTGCTAAGAACAACAAAGTCATAAAAGCCTAGCTGTTGAAAAAGCATTTGTCCCAGAAGTCTTACTATGATAAAACCAGCAAACTGCTCCATTCTTTACAAAAAGCGGAGATAGTGAGGATGCAGACGTCAAAAGATTTGGATCGCATCAGATTTGTACAAAGTTTGTGTCAAGAGCTGAGATTGTACATTGTGGAATCACAAGGAATGGAATTCAGATAAAATCAGAAGCATTTGTTACCAGTGTCTGAAGGTGTTACACCATCTTGCCTGTAACAAAGCCTTTAGTTCTCAGAGTGACTTGTCCAATGTTCCTATTCCAGAACACATTCCATCAGCAATCCCTGTTCCTGAGAAAATCCCTGAAACTCCTTAAGTAGAACATTCCCCAGTGACTGTCCCCATTGCTAAACCCAGTCCTAACTATTATGTCATGAGATCAGGTCACATTTCAAAACCTAGTTCCAGATACATGGCAACCAGGACATGACTGTTGTTTTTCTTTATTAGTGTCTGTATAATTGCATGCCTATTCAAATGTTGTTGTTTATATGAGACAGCTCAGTAAAGCCAGACGATGCAGAACAGAGTATGTGATATACCTTTAAGAAGCTTTCCAGTGGGTCAGCACATGCATATAAGTACTGAGCACATGCAAGCTAGAGTGTCATTTTGAGTGAGCAGCCAGAGTGTGAGCATGCATGTATGTAGTCAGTCATTTAGTTAGATAGTTTGTTTAAGCTTAGTGTTCCTGTTATCCATCCTGTTGTATTTCTATACAATAAACTACTTAAACAAACACCCAAGCCTGCACATAAGAAGTGCGACACCCGCTTCTCTGGAACTGGCTTCCCATCCATGTGAAGCAGAGCTCCTCTCTGCACTTATTCAAGTGAAGCTTGGATCATTGGAAAGAGAGCCATAAATATACCTTTAGTCTGGCACCTATTTTCCTGTTAGAGAGAGAGAGGATGCTTGTAAATGCTTGGCCATCCATACTAAAGCATATATACCCCCCAGAAAAACATTGAGAACCAATAATCATCAAATTGTATTGGGAACAGTGGCTGGGCTTAAAAAGACACCTTGGATCGATAGCCTGGTATTGTACTATTATACTATGATACTGTGAACAAACAGTTGAGGGTGAATTTTGCTCAAGGAAGGGAAATACCATGAGCTGGATTAGGGTGGAATGAAGGCTGTCTGCCAAGTTCTCCCAACAAGGAATCCACCCAGAAGTCAGTCAACTACATGGCTGATATTGTGGGCAGGTTCTGCCACTAGGGGCCTAATAGTCAGGACCATACAACTATGTGACTATGAAGTTACATGAGGATGCACACCATCAGGCTGCCAATCTGGGCCTTGAGTCACTGATCCACCTCAGTCCTAGCCTTGAGCCACTGATTCACCTTAGTCGTAGCCTTGAGCCACTGATCCACCTCAGTCCTAACCAGCAACTGCACATCCTACTAGGTGACCCAAGAGGATCCCTCTGTGACATTCCCTGACGAGGAACTTACATTCCCCACTGACAAAGCAGCACCAGAGATCACCAGTGAGCCCTCCAGGTCATCCCCTGCAGGATGACCTTCATCACCCTGCAGGAAAGGTGGACTGGGGACTGCTGGGGACACAGCAGCTGGTGGGGAGGCCAGTGCAGGGTGAATTAGCCACTGCCATATTACATCCACAACTGAGATTGCTAAATAAGTTCACATAAATTGAGAGAAACAAAACAACAAATATTAAATAATGAAAAGAAGATGGAAATAATCAACAATAGTCAGTATGATATGGTTCACTTTCACATGACAGGCAATGGACAAATTGAAATGCAGTCAGCAGAGCAATGATGATATAAATATATATATATATATATATATATATATATATATATATATATATATATATATATATATGGGTCTAACTGATAACACAGAGTAGCCAGAATATCGAATCCCAGAAGACCGAGACAAAATTGCCAAAATCTCACATGAACAAACACCCAGAACACCGACGAACAAACTCCGGGTAAGTAACCACATCGCAAGAACAACAAAACAACAAAAAAATGGAAACTGAAGGACATTAAACCCACCCATGTGGGGGGCTTCACCCCTCACACCCCTCTATGTGGGGGGCTGCACCTTCTACACCTCCCAACTAAATATACCAACTCCAAGATCGCACTACAGTGGGGAAAGGGCAAAGTTCACCATGCCGGACAAGTGTTTACTTACCCGGAGTGTTCCAGGTGTTCATTCATGTGAGGTTTCAGCAATTTCATCTCGGTCTTGTGGGATTCGATAGTCAGATAGACTATATATATATATATATATATATATATATATATATATATATATATATATATATATATATATATATATATATATATATATATATGCCTGGGGAACTCCTATGATAAGAAATGGAATAGCACTGGGGTCATGACTGGCTGTGCCCCTGACAGTAGCACAGGCTATGGATGGTAACCAGTTTGTTTGCAATGGACAACAAAGCAAAGAAAAAATAACTAAACTGGACAATTGAAATTTACAGTCCTGTTGAAAACAAGTGTGTTTGGAGTTGCCATACACAGTATGGTGAATGCAAGGATGTACAGCTCAGGTTGCAACATAACATACAGAACAAGCCTAACAACAGCAAAAAAAATAGGCACCAAATAAGTAATCACTGTTGTAACAGTCCTACTGGAAAATTAGGACTCAGTGTGGTAGTAGACAACTTCTTGACAGTTGTATAGCCTATACTATGCCAGGATTAACTGGCATAGTGAAGGACAATGGCATGAGTACAAATGCATTATAAAATGGCAGTCTGACATGGGCAATGAGCACTTATGCTGTGGAAATCACATACTTTTATTTATTTATTTTACATTTGTTGACCGGGATAGTCCAACTGGATATATGTCCATTTTTAGCGGAGGCCCAGGGAGAAAAGCTCCAAATCTACATACAGGAAATTATTTTATTTATACATGATAAGCACAGTTTACAAATTAATCTCAGTAATACAGTACAATGTAAGGATAAAACAGACATTCACTCTCCCATGTTATACCCTACCAGTTCATAGACTAATAGTAACATGCAGTCTAAGTGAAGTAAAAGTCTTCATATAACATATAGTTATAGGATATGAGTTAGTGAGGGTAGGGCAAGGACATAACCAATGTGTTTTAAAGTACTGTTTAAGGCTAGTTTTGAATTGGGTTATAGAGGGAATTGAGGTCAGATCAGTAGGAAGAGAGTTTCAAGTTTTGCCAACAGAGTTGGTGAACAAAGAGTCACCAGCTGAGTTGTTGGTTTTGACTGTTTCAACTAGTAACCTGTTGGATAAGCATAGAGTCTTGAGGTTACTGTAGGGGATAATAAGGTTTTTAAGTATTGGTGTACTTTCAGGTTGGTAAAGAATCTTATGTGCAATTATTATTTGGTTGTATTGAAGTAGGCTAGGTAATTCAAGCCACCCTAGATGATTTAAGTTATGACAGTGGTGTGTTCTGTGGCAAATCTAGAAATATTATTATAGCAGCTTGATAGTTTGTTAAGGTCAGTTTTACTCAGGTTTGTAAGTAAAGGGGAAGCATAAAGAAGGGTGGAGAGTAGGTGTGTCCGGACAATAACAGTCCTAGCTAGTGGGTTTAGGAAGGGTTTAATCCTTAGTGAGCCAAGTTTTTTATTGACTGTTTTAATAGTTTGATTAATGTGCATATCAAACTTGAGGTTATTGTCTACTATTACACCTAAAAGTTTAGTAGTGGGATCAGGTGAAATAATGGTGCCATTGTTAGACTTTATGGTAAAGGTCGGCAAGGGGGACCTGTGGGTGGGAGACAACAGCTGCAACTTCATTTTGTTAGGATTTAATATGTTATATTTTTTCTCAGAAATATTATATATGCGTATATCTACATTTTTGTGCATATAGATATGATTTAACATTTGAATTTTACCTGTTCATAACATGAACATGAATTTGTAATATATTATTCACATGTAAGAGACCCTTTTAGTGCCAATAGAATTTCTAGTATGGTTAGCAGTCAGTCAAAACAGGCTTTTTCAATAAAAGAGTATCTATCGTTTTAAATTTTGTATTAACTATATGATGTCATTAATTGGAACAGTATTTAAAGGTTTCATTAATTATAGCACTTTGTTTCTGATGAAGTCTCTGTAAGAGAGATGAAAGCGCTAAAACTGGTTGTTCAAATAAAGATGGATTGTTTTTGCATTATACCATAGGCGTCCTGGATTCCTGGTTCACTTGTTGGTGCTTTTCATAGTTTGAACTTGTCTTTTGTTTTTTGCTAACAGTTTATGTCTTTGGTGAACCATGGATATTTCTGGGGACTTAAATTTGTCTAACACAACGCTCGCCAAGGATCCCGGAGCAGAGATAAAGGAATTACGTGGGGAAGTGTCTCACTTGAAAGGTGAAATTACTAAACTACTGGAACTTTTGACTCAAAGAGAGAACCACTGTGTTTCCGGTTCTTCCTTCATGGGTGAGCGTACTGTGTTTGTGCCTCCGGGCTATGTTGGTTATAGTACAAACATCACAGGATATCCGCCTTCTCAATCCAACCCACATCATCAGGTTATGTTGGTCCACAGTAATGGCGAGGCCTTACATCAGGGTGACACTGGACTGAGACCACACAATACAAGCAAAAGTTGGTCTAACGGCTCTACGAGTGTACATAATCAAGATACTACGGGTTTTGGTCCATCTCCGATATTCGTGGAGGTAGAAAACATTTGTTCTGAAGCTACGAACTCTGATGTACGACCAAAAACAGGTACTGTAATCCAACCGCTAATTTGCAATTCTAGACTTCCTAACCATACTGGTTTACCTAACGAAGGTGGTGTGGAACAGGTTGTGCACCTGATATCTATTTCGCAGCAAGAGGCTATTAATAGATTTGAAAAAGTTTGCCTTAGACAATATTGTTTTTCATCTATTGAAAACGTTAACGGTTGCGACAATCACTCTCACACTATAGATTACGACAACTATAACGCTTCGCTCAAGGACTTGATTTTCTTACTGGAAAAAAAACTTCAAATGTAAAAATGTTGAAATTGATATTGCATACTTTAAACAATGTATTAGTTTAAAGATTGTGCCACAGGGACTAAGAATTTATAAGTTCCCTTTCAGTATTCATTATACTGACGAGATTATGTCTGATTTTAATGAGTATTTTAACGACATTGGCCTGGGTCTTTTAAGGAGAACTGTTCATTATTATGAAATTCAGAGGGAACAAATATTCAAAGATGTTCAAAGCTTGGACAACAAAATTAAGAATGATTTATTGTTCCCGCACTATAGCACTTTATATTTTAAAATGTTGGATAGGGTTGAGAACAGATGTTTTAATATTTTTCAGAAAAAAAAGCGTAAAATTGTGAGAGATCAGAAGAATTATCAGGATAATATGGTTTACATTAATAAAAATGACGAAAATATTTATTACAGAAAGTTTAACAATAGAAAGCCTATGAATTACCATCACTTTAGACATGGTAGTGGTGAATTGCATCAAGGGCATACATCACCTAACTCTCACACTAAGGTGGGGCAGACTACGGATTGGGTGGACGAACGGGTAGGTCTGGTACATCAAGATGAGGAGGATTTTGCAATTCTCAGGCGCTCAGAGAGGCTGGCACAGTATTACACCAAGGAGGGAGAGTACAACAGAACCTACTACCCTCAGAGGAGAAATCAGTTTCCCCAAAACAAGAACAGTTATTAGGTAAGGATGATCATTCAACTTCTCCACAGGTCCAGAAAGATGTGATTTTTCAAAAAGGTGGTTTTACTATTTACAATTATTCAGATAGGACAATTACGGATGAACATTTTAAACTTTTTTCCAAGGGTATCAAGTTTATTCCAACTAGTAAAGGGAATTTGGTAGATTATATAGAAACTTTAAAGCTCTATACCAGAAAATTAAATTTTGAAATATCTTTGGAACCTTTGGATACCAATTGTACTAATAGTACAGGCATTCACAACCAATTGAGAAAGAGGAGTGTATATAACCCCCCCCTCTACATCCACTAATAGAAACATATGAAAAATTAGTGATGGCGGATATATACAATGAGTTTAAATACAATAACAGGCTTACTGAGTGGAATTTAACCAAGGAAGAATATAATTTATTGTGCGATTTATGAAATGACAACAGTATTCGCATTATGGTACCTGACAAAGGTGGGGGAATTGTTATTTTTCCAAGTATGGACTATTCCAACATTATGTTGGATCTATTATTTGATGAGAACACTTATAGCCACATGTCTAAAAATCAGATTAACATTTCCTATGCTAGAATAGACAGTTATTTAGAGGAATATTTTTTGGATAGTAGAATCAGTCCTAGTGAACACAAATTTTGAATTAAAAAGTTTCCTAAAATACCAACATTTTTTGGTATACTTATAGTACACAAGGACATTATGAAGCCCCCGTTTAGACCTATTGTGGCAGCTAGGGATCTAAGATACACCCATTGACATTATTTATTGATTTTCATATACGGCATGTGGTCCATAAGACACCTCATTTACTAAAGGATTCTTGGGAATTTTTAAAAAGTATAAAACAAGAATTATTTCATGATAATGTTATACTTTTAACTATAGATGTTAAAGATCTGTTTACATGTATTCCCAAGGATCAAGGGATGACCTTATTTGAGGAAGTGTTGTTTCAATTCTCCGACCTGGATAATGATAAAACAAAGTTAATTTGTGAGCTTATGAATATAGTGTTGGAAAATAATTTTTTGTGGTTCGAGGGGGAATTTTACCAGCAGATTACGGGAGTCCCTATGGGAGCAGCCTGTTCACCAAGCTATTCGAACTTGGTTTTATTAGGCTGGGAGACAAAATATGTATTCGAGGGTCCATTTTGGTCTAATATCAAACTTTATCTCCGTTACCTGGATGACATCTTCATCCTTTGGGGAGGTTTGGTAGAGGACATTTCTAGGTTTTTAGATTACATTAATTGTAGTACTGACTTTTTGTCTTTTACTTTTCAGTATAGTACATCTAGTATCAGTTACTTAGATACTTCTATAATTAAAGATAACCAAAACAAACGGTTTAAATCTAAAATATTTAGGAAAAAAACATTCTGTAATTCTTACTTACATTTTGAAAGTAACCATCCTTTAGCACAAAAGGTCAGTATTATTAAAGGGCAAGCTATTAGAATTGCCAGGATGACCTCTAACAAGGAAGACTTGGACAATGAATTTATTTTTTTAAGGGAAATGTTTTTAGAAAGAGGGTACCCTAGAGACTTTATTAATTCTATTTTGCAGGATATTTATAATCAATGGGGGCATAAATACTTACCCGTACTTGGTTCTTCAGAGACAATATTAAATATAGGAGATAATACAAGTGGAAATGAATTATCAACTATTAGTAATCTTAATACTGCCTGTGTCCTGACATACAATTTTAGAACAACAGCTATTAAAAATATTTTTGAAAAAAATTGGAACATCTTCAGAACCAACGATGTTATAAACCAAAAGTTGGGGAGTAAACCCAGATTCGTGAACAGAGTAGGTTATAACATAAACAATTATTAGAACATAAGACAGGCAACACCTTTTCTGACAAGCAGGGTACTAGAAGATGTGGTATGTGCCATTATTGTTCTTTCATCAATATTGAATCCACCTTAGTGTTGGACAATTTTATGAAAAGTAGGGTACATTTATCAAAAGGTAACTGTAATACTAGGGGTGTTTTCTATTTGGCTTCATGTTACACCTGCAAACACTACTACGTGGGTAAGACTGAACGTCCGTTTAAAAACAGAATTTATGAACATTTAAACGATATAAAAAACTGTAAAAGTATGAACGCCCTTTATAAACACAGTATAGCGTGTGAAGGTTTTGTAAAATTTTTGTTTGGCATCTTGGAAACAGTTAATATAGACACTAGGGGTGGTGACTGGAAAAATCTTTTAAAAAGGAAAGAAAGTCAGTGGCAGTTTAGACTTGCCTCCATGTTACCCCCAGGTCTCAATGATTCAGTATCCTTGGTACCTTTACTTGTTGAAAGGGCAAACCATTTGTAAGTCATTAGATTAGACAGTCAAGATAACTCACATTTAAATTTTATAGTATTTTTAAAGTATTTACAATTTTTAAGAATATATATTTTATTAGTATTTTTTAACAAGAATATCATTGTACAAAATTTATATTGTTATATTTTTTCTCAGAAATATTATATATGCTTATATCTACATTTTTGTGCATATAGATATGATTTAACATTTGAATTTTACCTGTTCATAACATGAACAAGAATTTTTAATATATTATTCACATGTAAGAGACCCTTTTAGTGCCAATAGAATTTCTAGTATGGTTAGCAGTCAGTCAAAACAGGCTTTTTCAATAAAAGAGTATCGTTTTAAATTTTGTATTAACTATATGATGTCATTAATTGGAACAGTATTTAAAGGTTTATACATGATAAGCACAGTTTACAAATTAATCTCAGTAATACAGAAACAAATAATGGTGCCATTGTTAGACTTTTTTGTTAGGATTTAATATGAGTCAACGATTAAAGAGCCAGTTTTCAACTGTATTAAAAGCATTTTGGGTTAAAGTCTGCAGATCAGAGGGGGAGGTGACTGAGCAAATTAAAGTGGAATCATCTGCATATTGGATGCAGGTTGTATTCGGGATGACCATGCACAGGTCATTAATAAAGATAGAAAAAATAAGTGGTCCTAATATAGTGCCCTGGCGGACTCCAAGGGTGATAGGTAGAAGGGTGGACAATTTGTCCTGCCATAGGACAGCCTGTTATCTACCATTTAGGTAAGATTGGAACCATTGGATAGCCTGGTTGTCTAGGGAAAAGATTGTCAGTGTGTCAATGAGCAGTTGATGGTTTACCATATCGAAGGCTTTAGAGAGATCAATAAAAAGGGTTGAGGAAAGTATGTTATTGTTACAGTTTTGGTTTATGATGTTAGAGAAGGTGAGGAGGGCTGAGGTGATGCTGTGAAATGGTTTAAAGCCATGCTGAGAGTTGGCGAGTAGATAGTACTTACAAGTCAACATTGAATAAAATGCTGAAGTAATACAAAGGAGAAAAGCAGACTAACTGCACTGGTGCACCCAAGGTCAATGCATTTGGCATGCAGGAGGCAATGTCAGGAATAAATTGCATATGGAAGATCAGTATCATAGTTGCAAATACATTTAAAACCATATAGCAGTTTTACAAGGAGTGAAGAAATATCTAATGGTCTGATTTTAAACAGAAGAGAAAACTTGAGCAGTGTTCTGATAAGCAAAGAAGCAGAGATATTCAGGCCTGGCAGCAATACAGTACACTTACCTCAATGTCTGGAAAGTCCACCTTGTCTTCTGTGGCAAACCAAATTTATGCCATCTTCTCTTGTGTTCAGAAACACAAAGAACACTGTGTACATTAGAAGCAGTTTCTAGCTATAACATAAAGGTTTGGTTGTATCTTCCTTCCCATTGGTGGATTAGTTCAGGATGGTACCTCCTCAGATGACTATACATTGTGTTGGCACTGCATACCAGAACAGGTGATGCCCATGGCATCACTCTTCAACAGGTTCTCCCTCTGCTCTGTGTGCAACCGGTGAAGAAGAATTCTACTCTTCTTGTTGCACAGCACAGGTGACCTGCCACAGTCAGATCCTGCAGTGAAAATATTAGCTGAGGCATGATGCTGCATATCATGGAAACCATGTGACATGCATCAATGGACAACATGATCATGTGATGCCCATCTGTAGAAGTACAATGATCATGGTCTGTAGTGTGGCCCATGATGACAGCTGCACATTTCACATTATGCTCTACCACCCTACACATCCCATGTGACTTGCATATGAGATGTCCTAGGCTATTAACATACTTAATTTTGTATTAGTGCAGCCCAGCTGCAAAGCTGCATATACCTTAACTGGCCACAGTGCATGTGTATGAAAAAGATCAGGCCTCATAGTGCAAAATAGGTCAGATAACACACTGAGCTATTGGCATGATTCAGAGAAAATTGTGCTATATTGTCTCATTAGCATAATTGCCACAGTACAATCCCTAAATCACACAATGAATAGTGCAATCACCATTTTGTGAGGAATCATACTACAGAAACAGATAGATTAATGAAGCAATAGGATGTTGTACTATAACCAATTACAGGAAAATCTATAGCAGACAGGAATACTGGTAACGTGCACCACATTGTAAGACAAAAGCAGGGTGTAGGGTTGCCCCACACACACACACACACATACACACACACACACACACACACACACACACACACACACACACACACACACACACACACACACACACACACACACACACACACACACACACACACACACACACACACACACACACACACACACACACACACACACACACACACACACACACACACACACTTCATTATACTGGTTGCTGTGTGCTAACACTGCAATAACCCTGACAAGGATATTGTAGATTGTGTTGGGGTGGAGGAGACAAACACAGGGCAGAGAGAACAAGCAGAAAGTATTGCAATGCTGATGAAGAGGGGGCATATCTAAATAACAAGGCCATGGAAGCAGGCAGGTAATTGCATCCTTGGTGGGGAGAATAACCATACATGCCTCTCTGCCCAAGCCTGACAGGTTGTAGCCTTTTGAGATGGGGACAATTATGCAGACAACGGGAGAAACAGCCATGACAATGGACATAGATATAGGGGCCAAGGATCCATCATAAGCACATAGAGGTTATGATGCATACCCACATGGCAGTGTATGCTGGTCCTGCAGTATTATGGACAAAGACTGTACTACAGGAACTCTCATAGTGGCCAGGGTATGTGGCCAGCATGTCCATACATAACACAGTCTGGTACAGTATTTCAGTACTTGTGTCATAGTATTGCACAAGGCTGTACTTACTATAGGGGTGGTGTGGGCAGTGGGATGGTATGTGTTGTCCAACATGAACAGTCTTGTCTATACACATTGATCCATGTGCTCCCACAAGTGTGCAGTAGCTGCCATGGCACCAAAACAATGGCAAAATGCTCAGAAATGTATAGCACAAGAGACAGATGCTCTGTTTTTGATCCTATATATACATAAGGCATTAGTAAGCTTGGACATGGATATGGCAAATGAAGTTTTCATGGACCAGGTGTGACAAAAAATGGTGCCAGAGATAAATAGTATATACCATCACAACTGCATAGTTCAGCAGATGTGTTGGGGGGTGACCAACATGATCTTGCTAGCAAAGAACTATGCACAAGAGATAGCTGCTGCCACATTTGTCACTGGAGCTGCTCACACAGCACACCCCCAGCTCACAGAGACAGAGCAGTTTACAATAACATTCAGATGTGGCAATGACAAGACATTGATTCTGGAAGGTGGTCTGGATGAGGGAGCAGGACTAGTCAGGACAGCCTGAGCATCTGCTGTGGATGCCCCAAGTGAGTAGGGCAAAGTCCTGTCACATCACTGGTAGTACATCTGCTTGGTGGATGCAGACTTCACCATATACTTTACTGTCAACCAGGAACATCAGTGCTTCAGCTCCAAACAGCTGCAGCATAGGAGATAACTGCCATCTTGCTTGTTGGTGATGCATCAGGTGAGATATGTCAGCAGTGGCAAGCACCTCTGTATGGTGTACTCACATATACCATAGTGTATTTCAGTCTCCCAGGGAATTCAGAACAGCAGTGAACTTATCCTGCGCCAACAGGTATGTCTGTGCTCATAGCTTATGTAAATTCCTAACATGTAACTGTTAGTGTAGTGTAATTAATGATTGGTAATGGGGGCACACATGTAGCAGCTTACATGTAATTATTTTACCTGTTTGCTTTCATGTATTCCACTGGGAGAGGAAACAGCAGTACAGGCGTGCATGTACCTGAGGTCAGCATGTTTGTAGAGTCAGACAGTGATTACACTATACACTGTGTACATGACACAGTCAGAGGATGTAGTGACACTGTCAGCAAATCTAAGAGTAGAGGGGGCATTTCACCCCCCGCAGCTGAAGGAACTGCAGAGACACAGCATGACCCACCTGGTATCATCACTGTTTAGTAAAAGGCATCCTGTCCATGTGTGTCCCATACAGTACATAAGTAGCAGAAACACTGCCAGCATCTGAGTGACACACAACCAAAAAAGTGAAAACATATAGCATTAAGGGGAGGCACATGCATGCCTATCAATGACATGGGACTCAGGCATTACAGAATATTGGTGTTACCCTAGACTTCAATCAGGGAATGAACAGGGCTGTGATTCAGGCACAGATGAATGTTTGGACCGTGTTGAAGATGGCCTGTGTGAGGACATCCATCGCCTCTGTGACTACCTACAACCACTGCAGGGAATAAGTGTTTGCACATGGCATCCATAGGGATGGTTACACACTGCAGGGGAGCACTGTCATTTTGCACATATATCTGTCTTCACTGTTACTGCCATTCTTGTCCATGACTGCTTACCTGGACATGGGTGACACTCTTCTGGCTCCACAACCACTGCTTCCACCCATGGCTGTGGCAGCTTATGTGGATGGGAGGAACACCTTTCTGGATCCACAGTCTTGTGGAAACATAAAATTGTCCATCTCCACTGTGGGCTTAGCTAAAACATTACAATTAGGGTGCCAGGGTTCCACTGCAGCCTATTGTCCAGTACATACCCCCCTGAATAACACATTACCCTGGATGGACAGGTCATACTGACAACCATCCACCTGCCATATCCACACACTAAGAAACATGACCACAATCCTGCATACAGAGCTGACATACTTATGGCTTCCCCTAACAAACCTGCCTCCACACCTGCCTCTGCTTGGACAGGCTGGTATACTTGGCCAGCACTTCACTCCTGGATGTTCCATGCCATCACATGAGGACATAATCCCTGATACACTACAGCATCCTAACCATGTGCAGGCATACTGCAAGCACCAACATTCCACCAATGCTAGTGCTGTTGTTCCATGCCATTATGTCCCCCATGCAAATGATGCATTTAGCCTGCCCATTCCCTGGTTTATATAAGTTTGGTGATGTCTATTGCACCACAGTGTGGCCAGTCCTTGCACTAAATTGTATAACCAGAGTGTGTAAATGCAGTCATCACTTTTGTTCTGTATTTATCTTGTTATGATTTATAGTTGTAAGCCAGATGTTGCCTCTTTTTCAGTGCCACATCATATTGCTCATGCCTTTGCCTCACATACAAGTCCACCACAGCTGTGTCTTCCTTCAACTCCTCACCCAGTTTCTCTCTACTGCTCCACACCAAAGTTAGCCAGTGCTGTTGTCTCTCCTTGCCACAACTGTTTACATACCATGTAGCATGGCAAACACCACACATAGCTTCTGCAGATCTAGTTAGTGTGCTTAAGTACCCTGCCAGATATATCAAGGTAGAAGAAGGAAGATTTCAGAATGCAGAGCACACACACACACACACACACACACACACACACACACACACACACACAAAATGATGTTCTGTGGTATTGTACACCCTCACTGCCTCTGTATGGGGGCTGCAGATAGGGATCTTATCAATCATAACTCCAAGGCATAAGCAGCTTCACCTGTAAGACAAAACAGCTAACACTATTATGAGTGGTCTGCTATGTATTGTCATGTAGCTGGAATGTCATGTGTTCTGAGGTTGGTAAGTGTGTGTACCTACCAACTAGATGACCCTTTGGAAAGCCCCCCCCCCCACAAAGAGCTGAGTTAGGTTGCATATGTGAAGTGTAGATATGAGAATCATGTAAACTCCCTGGATATACAGAGGCACATATTATATAATGCTCTGTGTGTTGCACACTATCTGGCAGCAGATGGAATGAAAACCTTTCTGGTTGATATACTGGACATTTTGTGGACCAGTGATGTCTTGACAGAAATGTGGATGAAGTTGGCCCCAGAATCTTAGAGAAATAACTATGACATAGAATGCCTACATGTTGGTGGTTATGTCCTCTGTTGTCCATGGGAACCATATTTTCTCCTTCTCAGGCATCAACATGACATATAGGAATTGATGCATGATTTATGAAGCTATTAGCTGTGAAATTCCTAATGTGTTCCCAGATGGACTCTGGTATGTTCCCACAGCAAGAATGTTTAATGCTATACAGACCTCTGTGTCCACTGGGATAATTATTCTCTGCATCCCTCTTGATCCCAAGTGAGGAAGGCACCATTTATCTATCTCCCTTATGGTATCTCTGTCTACATGATAGCAGTCAACTGTGTCCTGCTTATGGAGGTGATGATGCATCAGCATCTGATGGACCTTTCTGTGACATGGAGGGTAGTGGCATACAACATCATGGACACTATCTCCCAAAGAGGCTGCTATCACATTCTCAGTAGCTAAAGTCAATGCTTCTCCTAGAATCATTGTGCAAGTGATAATCCTGTTCTCTGAGAAAAGCTTTTATACAGAAAAACTGATCATGCTGTTTTTATATATTTTTGTATCATGCTGCCATGTGTGTTGTTGTCATTTATATATGCAGCAGCTCTTATTAGTATGTTAATGCTCATTTGCATATTATTATACAGCCATTTGCATTCAATGCCTACTGTGCCCTTTACCTATGGGAGCAAGATCATCATACAGTACTGTACCTCTGAATTGGCCTGTCCCACCATGGGCCACTCTCTACACTATTTCTACCTCTGAATTGGCCTGTCCCGACATGTGCCATTCTCCAAGCTATTTCATGTAATGCAGTGTGCTAAGTGTTTCTTAGTACCCTACTCACATATGTATGTAGTATTTTGTCTCCATATGTATACAATGCTACATAAACTTGCATAAACTTACAATAAAATTATTTTCCAAGATATCTGCATAATGACTATGAGCTTAACTTCAGTTCTCCCATTGAGAAAAAAAATAAAGACAAAGGCCATAAAATCGATAATTTTTAATAAATTTAGTTATAGGTCAGAAAGTACACTGCCTGGATGCCAGCAAAAAAAAACAGAAACTAAGAGAGCCTGGCAGAAAATCAGCTACAGGAGGTGAAGAGAAAACACTGATGGGGAAGCATTCTGCAGCTGTTCAGCAATAAGCAGTTGACTTTCAGTAATCTAGAGTAAAAAAATAAGTCAAATGTGCTAAGAGCTGATTAAAATAAACAAAATACTGAAGGAATACATAAACTCAAATAAAAGGCTGGTAAAAAAGGAAGAAGCTTTAAATAGATATTCAGATGAGCTGATAAAACTGCAAAAATGAAACCACAGATAAGCGACTGGACTCGTATTCCACAACAGGAATTGTTAATTAAAAGACCACATTGTATGTATGCCCCACATCTGGCCATAAGAAAGCAGTCAATACATGTATTAGTAAAGAGGAAAACATAAGCAGAAATAGTTTATCCTGTCAAAACTGCCTCCAAAGGGCAACATATTAAATGTAGGAGACAGTAAAGTGCTTGTGGAAAATGTTCACTGTACAACAGGCAGAAGAGAAACAAATGTATTCCAGCAATCAGGAAATGTAGAGAGGTAGGTGTGAGATTCAAGCTACTGTATCCAGCTGTCTTCAGAATATTTTTTTCCTGGAGGATCAACTTCAATTTTTGATGCAGAGTAGGCAAAAGAGGAAATGCAAAAGGTTATCCAACATAAAGTGAGCCATCAAGCAGAAGAGGACTGTACTTCTCATTCTTCTGATAATAAAGCATATGGAGAGACTTTGCCAGTGAAACTTTTCCACTGTTCCAAAGGAAAATGCTTGACAGACAGAGAAAAGCACAGACATTGACTAGAATAACTGGGAGTACACTGGAACTGAACCAGAATCTGGAGCTGGGAGATGGAGATAAACTGGAAGAAGACCAGCAATGCAAAAATTAGTGAATAAATCTGAGACAGCAAAGTATCAATTGCATTTGTGCAACATGACTGCTTAAGAAAAATAGAAAGAGTGGACTTTTGTTGACTTTGTTAAACTTGTGGAGAACTGAAAGGCATTTGCTTCACTTCATGTCATTAATGTTTGGAGGGACACTGAGGAGAAGAAGAAGACAGGAAGAGAAAGAAAAAAGGTAACTGTAAGTAAAACAATTTCTGTTCTTAATATTTCTGTGAAACTTTTCACAATACAAATTGCATGTTTTACAGTAAAGTATTTTTAGCTGTAATTGTATGTGATAAAACACTAAAGTATACAGATGCTTTTTTGTCTTTCTTTCTTCTTTTTAGTATTTAGAAATGTAGGCATTATAATGCAAAAATAGAAAAAAAAGCTAGATAGAAGCATGTTTAAGTTAATAGGCTGTAATCTCAAGTTGTTGAGGTGGGGTATAGAGTGCCAAAGTACACAGATCATAATATATGTAGAGATTATATGTTTTCTCTTACTCTTGCATAGGTGAATGTCTGGATTAAGACCCTTGGCTTAATCTAATAGCAAATTTTAAGTGGAAACAAGTAAATAAGTGAACACTGAATATAATGAAAAGTTTTCCTTTAGCAAAAAATGTTTCAGCTTGTCTTTAGAAGCCTGCAGGTGAGGTCTACAATTTTTCCTCCTACATTTTCATGGAGGCAAGATGATAACATTGCAATAAGAAGCCAGAACACTGTTTTTCAAGGCTAAAAGTTAATGTTTTCTGAAAGCATGCACATTTTTTTCATATCTGGGAGGGGAATAGAGATAAAAAACAGACACCAATTTGTCCAAGTAAAAGGACAAGCAATAACATGCATCTTAGCATGGATAACCACAAATTTAAGTTAATTAAGACCTGCATTTGCAGCTGTCTTCTCGGTATAGTTGTTCCTATTAGGAGGCTTAAAATTCTTATTTGAAGATGTACATAGTTTTGTGTGTTTGTATTAAGTTACCAGGTTAAGGGGATGTTTGATCTTTTTTGTTTGTTTGAGGGTTTTCATTAAAACAAAAGCCTTGTAAATGTGACATAGGTTCTAGTATTGATGATAAGAAAAACTGTATAAAGGATTAAACTGCCAAACTTTAGTGGGTGCATGCATCACAAAAGCTGGAAATAGCCATTTTAAAAAGCTGTCATATATAATAGGTGGGAATAATGACTTCTATTCATAATGGCGACACTTTCCATATTATCTTGGAATGTGAATGGTCTCACAGGTATAGACAAAATGGAAAGAAGATTTAATTATATTAAGAAATGTAGAGTGAAAATAGCAGACAAAAATGAAAGAATATTTAATTATATTAACAAATGTAGAGTGAAAATAGCAATGCTACAAGAGACACATTTGGAAAGAAATGAGCATATGACTTTGATAAAGAAAGGATTTCAGGGTGGATATTCAGCAGAATATTAGGGACACAGGAAAAGAAGAGTACTTATATTCATTGCAAGTGGATCTCCAATAGTATTAGAAGAGGAAAAATAATAGCAGATATGTAGTAGCAAGGGATGAGAATTACACTGGCATGTATCTATAGTCCATATTAAACTGATATTATGAAGCTTTAAAATGGGAGAAATAATCAGCTTTCAGTAGGAACTATTACTTTTAGGTTCGGACTGGAATTTCATATGCAAAAATGAAGGTGCATCTAGGGTGCCTATAAGGGAAATCATAACAAAAGATGGTAGATTTCTGAAGAAATTTAAGAAAATATTTGGTATGGAAGACATGAATTCAGTAGTAGGAACTCTGAGAGAATTTACATATTATTCACCAAGGTACAACAACTGGGCTATATTAGTCAAAAATTACATTTTACAGGAATATGTGTATTTAATTGAGAACTTTGCCATACATCCAATAACTATTTCAAATCATGCACCAATAATTATTAAGATAAAAATGCAGGGTAATGAACTGAACATGAGACACTGGCACTTCCCAACCTACCTGTTACAAATAGAGGAGTTTATTGAATGGACAGTGGAAAGCATTCCAGAATTATTAGGGAAGATAAAGTACTCCAAAAATTATAGCTAGTAAGTGGGATAAAATGAAAGTGGAGTTTAAAAATAGAGTAGAAATAAAAGAAAAAGAGGTATGGTTAAGAAGTAAGAAGAATTATTTAGAGGGGCTGAAAAAAGTTAAAGTATTACAGAATAAGAGGAATATCATAGAACAAGAAGAGATACAGTTGCAGAGTGCTAAAGACAAAATTAGGGCATTCCTGAATATTATACATACGCTTACAAAGATTGCTGTTAAGATATTGTGTTTTGGTAATAATTCCAGAGCTCAAAAACTTTTGCCACAATGACTTAGGCAACAGAAAGTAGTAAGGGTTGTTGCCAAACTTAGGAAGCATATAACAAGAAAAATAACCAGAGATCTTATAGAGGTATTAGAGATATTTAAGAAATTTTATGAAAAATTGTATAAAAGCAGGGAAGTGGAGAAATCAAGAAAAAGCACAAATGAAAATATTCATGGAAGACTGGAATATACCAAGGTTAGGAGAAGTTGAGGCTCAACAATTAACAACTAAAATAGGAGGAGATTAGATAAAAATGGTGATGTATAATCAATCTGCAGGAAAGTCAGCAGGGATAGATGTTATTCCAGTGGAAGTTTGAAAACTAGGAGGGAAGAAAGTTATAAAGATCTAGAAGGTTTTGTTTAACAGTACTTTAAAAGGAGGTAAAGCATTAACAGACTGGAAAAAACATGTGGTGGCTGTAATACTGAAAAATGCTAATAACCCATCAGATCCAGCTTCATATAGGACCAGTTCAATTTTAAACCACATTTATAAAAGGTTTATGTCTATAATGGCTAAAAATGGCAAATGTATTGCCAAAATTGGTAGATATTGATTGATGTGGTTTTAGAGGGGAAGCAAACAACAGACAAATGATGATCCATAGGGAAGAAGAATGTAAGGAAATACTGCTGTTTTGGTGAGTTTTGATGCAGAGAAAGCATTCAACAAAGTAAGGAGGGGTTTTGTGAGCAGGGCAATGGAAGCATTTGCAATATCTGATACAATAATAAGGTTAATTAGGAGGCTATATGAGAGCTTAGAGGCAAAAATCAAAATGGGAGTGTTCCCCTCTGATAAGTTGTGTGTGAAAAGATGAACGAGGGAGGGATGTCCTCTTTCATCATTGTATCATTGTTATTTTTGTTATATTTAGAACCATTGGCAATGAAAATAAACTGACTCAGAAATTCAAAAATATAATTGGTATGGTATTCAAGTAAAGCTGGCTTTATTTGCAGATGATATTATTTTGTGTATGTGTGATAGAATCAGAAAAGGTTCAATGTTGTGGAACATTCTGAGACAGCTCCAAATTATTTCAGGATATAAAATTAATGAAGATAAAACAAACTATAGCTAAAACATGCAAACTCACACATGAATTGATTCAGCAATATCCATATGTATGGGGACATGAAGGAATTAGTATTTAGGAATTTGGGGTTAATAAAGGATTCTGTTATGGCAGGTAAGAATATGTGGGAAGAAGCTAAACAAAGGATAATAGAAAAACTGGGAATCTGGAAGCTCTTGCCCATGGGATATGGAGAGCAAGATACAAGCAGTAAAATGTTTTTAGTCCCTTTTGTTTTATACACAGATCAGTCATATTTTTATCAACCAGATGAGAAGTTTTAGATAGTAATTAATAAACAGTTGATGGATTTTATCTGGGGGGGAGGGCAACAGTCAAGTGGGATAAGTTGATCCTTCCAATACAACAAGGAGGTTTAAGATTACCTAATACTATGGGATATTTTTAGAGCTATACAGTTAGTAGCTTTCGTAGTTAGTAGACTTTGTAAAAATTTTAACAAGTTTTTATTTTTTATATTGACAGCAGTCGCAAGGTGGATGGTGGGAAAATCATCTTAAATACAGAGAGTGGTTTTTTTTGACAAATTAAACTAAGTACAACTGTAATCCCTGGATTAAATGATGACTCCTTAAACAACATTTTGAACATCAAACCTGAACAAATCACTTGAACATAAAACTAATTGTGTTTTTTAAGAAATACTTCTAGTAATGCAAATTTTATTATTAAGCACTTTTTTAAAATAACTTTTTATTAATTTTAAAACAAAGATTGTACATTTTTTAAAGATAAAACAAAAAAAGATAGAACAAAAACATAGCTATTTATGGATGTCCACAATAAAATCAAACAGAAAAAACGAAATCATAAAAAAATCAAGTAAATCACTTAATTTTTGGTGAGTAATATTCAAAGTTCTCATTTTGTCAGTTAATTATTTTTTAGACATTTTCTACTAAATTAATGAATTCGATGAAAGAAATAGTAGTTTTTTAAGTATTTTCATTGTTATTGGATAAGCTTTGTGATTGGTTGGTTTATGTATCTAAGTCTTCATTCACATGTTTTCTTGCATTTTACTCTGATTAAGTTCTTAAGGCAAGGCGAAAGAGCTAAATAAAAGGTGTGCAAGTATGTTGGTGGTTTGCTTTCTCAGAGGACTCTTTGACTAGATATTTGTTAATTTTAAATGTATTCTGACATAACCACCTATCTTAACCTCTTAGCTCAAGAATCAGGGACAAAATTAAAAAAATAATGAGAAAAAAGCAGAAAAAAGAGGAACAGAATTTAAATAATGTTCTTATATACTTAAAAAGTTGCTACAATAACATGTCTTAAATTAGCATATATTTCCATAAGGCCATGATATCCAAAATTCAAATGCCTAACATTATTTAGTGACAAATCTTTAATAATTTACCAGAAAAGGCACACATTTTTTACCACAAACAGACCCAAAATTTGAGGCACAAATCAGGGACATCTGAAAGCTATGAAAGATATGAAATCGAAAACTCAAATGCCTTAACATTATTTGACAGTAGCCCTCAACAGTTTGCCAGAAAAAGCATGTTTTACCAGCAACAGATAAATTATATTAGGCAAAATCAGAGATACGTCATCAACTTTCTAATATCTTGCTGTAATTAATGGATGTGCTTTGGCATTCACCCCCCCCCCCTTCAGCCAGTCTGGTTGGCAGTAAAGAGATAGTTCCGATAGTCTACTCTAGTCTACTCTATTCTAGTCCAGATTGATTAATCCACATGTTAAACTGACAGAGCAGCTGTAAAGAATAAAAAAGTCTGCTAGTAGCTAGCAGGCAGCAGCAGCAACAACAGCAAAAGCTCTCATCACCCACACAACACAAATGGACCCTTCAAATCTATTACCTGCACTTAAGTTAAAGTTTGTTTGTTTAAATTAACTGTTGAGGCTGCCCACTCAAGTGCGCTAGCCTGTGCATTTAATATACTGTTGTTTTCCTGCATTTTCCTGTTGTTTTCTTGAAAAAAAACAAAAAAATTCCTTGTTTCCCACCTTTCCTTGGCTAGAATAGTCCCCTATACAGGCTTTGCTGTATTCTGGACTTTGGGATAGTTCCTGTGTTGCCCATTACCTTACTTGGATAGAAGGAAGTTTTTTTGCTCACCAGTGGGAGTGGGGAGCCTTGAGCAGCCTATCTGTCCCTGAAGGAGTGACCTCAGCACAAGAATCTAGTAGTAATTGGTCGTTTTGGACCATTTCTAGCTCTTTGAAGTTCCCTGCATATAAATCCGCTTTTGCACGGTTTTGCGCGATTGTGCACATAGCGCAGCATCGGGCAGAATCGGGTTTAAACTTTTTCTGGCTCCACTGAGTCTGCTCTTCACTTTTTCCCTTGGAACTGCTCTAATTCTCAAAGTAAGCATCCTATTCTCAATCTAAGACCCTGCACTTGCCCAAATAAGCAATCTTGCATTTTAGCACTAATATACTAAAAGAACTACATCCTCATATACCATCTAAGACTACCTCATTCCTTATTGGTCCTTTTAACTGTGTGATAAAAGAGTCCCCTATACTACTCTAGCATGTCCAAAAGTCAGTTAATGGTCTCCTCTCCAGTCCAACTGGTGAATCTGGGAATCTTGAGGCAATGTTACAACTGTCTCATGTACACTGACAACCCTCTCCTCCTCCAAACAGGATCAAACATATGTGAGAGATGCAACCATATAGTCAAACTGGAGGCCAAACTGTCTCACCTCAAAACTGGTGAAACCAGACTGGAGGAGAAGGTAACATCACACAGCACTAATCCAGTTTCACATAGTCCTACCACAACAGCAATCCAACCACACAAGCACACAAAAACATATTCGGAGGCTCTAATCAAAAATCTACCTAAACAGCAGAGACCTCCAAAGCAAACATCCAAGCAAATGCTATCCCACAACAAAACACGAGCAACACATAGCCCGCAAAGTCAGAGTGCCAAACAGTCACAGCCCTTAAGGCAGAACAACACACCTGACACACTTGTAATAGGTGATTCTATAGTCAGGCACACTGACGTTCCACTCACCAGGCTGAACAAAGATAAGGTCACAGTGAGCTGCCTGTCAGGTGCTAGGATCTACGCAAGCACTCAGGTCTCTCCAAAGCAAGTACAAGTATGACTCGGTCATAGTACACGCTGGTGTGAACGACCTGAGATGTACCTCCCTCAACTACATGAAAAGAGACATAAAGGAGCTCTCCGATCATGTAGCCCAGGCCGGTATGACTCTGACCTTGAGCAGCATCCTACCCTCACCTAGAATGATGCCACAATATAAAGACAAAATGATCGATTTTAATAATTGGCTAAAATTTTGGTGTCATTCAAAGGGGATCCAGTGTCTGTCAGCCTGGGATGACATGCTTGACAAGCCACACTGCTTTGTAAGGGATGGCTTCAACCTGTCTCCCCTGGGCTTTCGGATACTGGCAAAGGCTCTTGCCACCCCTATAGTGCCTTTTTTAGGCAAGGCTCAAAAGTCAAACCCACCTCCTTAGAAAACACTAAGAACAAGAAACTAAGGGTAATGCTGCTAAATGCCAGAAGTCTAAACCTCAAAATGCATGCACTCGAATCTCTCCTCAGTATGGAGAACATCGATATCTGTGCAGTGACAGAAACCTGGTTCAAGACTCCAAAGAGCACCCCAGCACTACCAGGTTATACCTCATACCATGCTTTTCGGCCCCAAAACCCGGACCGAATCACAAAAGGAGGGGGAGTATCTATATTTATCAAGGATACCCACATCTCCAGGTTAGTAGCATTGCACGAAGCATCAAAAACCATCCATGTGCAACTAACAGTGGGCAAAACTCCATTTCAGTTTATAGCATGCTACAGACCACCATCTCAAAATCAGGAATCCCACTCGGTTTTGCTGAAAACACTGGAGAACATGAAGATCTCTCCAAACACCATTATATTGGGTGACTTCAACTACCCTAACATTGACTGGGAGCATTACTCAAGCCCCAACACCCTTGCCCAAAGGTTCCTGGAATTCATAAACTCAAATGCTATGGAACAACTGGGTCAAAATTCCCACAAGAGGGGAAAACATACTGGACCTGATCATCACCAACATGGGGACCCTATGCTCCACACCAGAGGTACTCCCCTCATTCATAAGATCAAACCATAAATTAATTTCACTGGATATCCAAAACCCGACCCCACCCTAAGCCCAGAAAACCACAGTGAAGAACTTCTCAAAAGTGAACTTCCCACTTCTCAAATCCGAAGTGGAAACCTTCAAGGCCCCAGGATTGGTGGAAACTACTGCTCAAACCACGGAATCCTATATAAACGCATTCTATGGACATCTCCAGGAGTGCATGGACCATGCTATCCCAAACAAAACCAAGACCCAAGTGTCCAAAGGCAGGCGTCCAGTCTGGTGGACCCCAGCCATAAATAAGTTGTACAACAGAAGGAGGAAGCTACTACATGATAGAGCAAAATCCCTAAAAGGGAAGGCATCTCTGATCAGTACTAGCAAAAATTACGATCCCTCATAAAATCCTCCAAGGCCAGTTTCGAAAGAAAAATTGCACAGGACACAAAAGACAATCACAAGGCCTTCTTTAGCTACGTTAGGAACCTGGGATGCAACTCCCAGGTATGTTCAGAGTTGATTCTAAATGACAAAAATACACTGAACCCACAGACATTGCCAACATCCTGGCAGACAGGTTCAGTGAAAACTCCCCCCTCCCCCCAAGGAGCAAATATCTATCCCAGTAGAGTGCAGCCTCCCAAACATCTCAGATGTCCAGGTGAAGGCCGCCCTATCCAAGGAAAAAAACACTGCCTCAATGGGACCAGACGGTGTCCCAGGTTGCGTCCTACACGAACTCCAAGAAGAACTAAACCCACACGTAAAAATGCTGTACAATCTCAGCCTCACTATGGGATATGTACCCAAAGAATGGCATACAGCAACAGTGGTCCTGCTCCACAAAGGTGGTGCCTCAACAGACCCTGGTAACTATTGCCCCATAAGCCTGACTAGCCTTATCTGCAAAGCCATGGAGAAGATCATCATGGAACTCATAAACAAAGACATTGGGGACCTACAGACATTGGATCCTACTCAGTTCGGCTTTGTCAAGGGCAGATCCTGCCTCTTAAACCTGATTGACTTCTTCAAAACAGTCACCAAGGCCATAGATGAAGGGAAGGTAGTCCACACGGCCTATCTGGACCTCACAAAGGCATTTGACACAATACCCCACTCAGGCATCATAGATAAGCTGTCCAGCTTAAACATAAACCCTATGTCACAAGATGGGTGGCTAACTGGCTCAAAGACAGAACCCACAGAGTCAGAATTGCCAGAGTCATGTCTGACTCAAAACCGATCACAAGTGGTGTCCCACAGGGCTCGGTCCTCGGACCTCTGTTGTTCGGCATTTACTTTTCCGAGGTACAGGCCAGCACAGGAGGACTATGGTTGACTAAGTTCGCGGATGACTGCAAGCTGGGAGCCATTATTGACTCTCCAGCTGACATGAACATCCTTCAAAAAGGTCTCACAGAGATGGATAACTGGTGCCAGAGCCATGGCCTAAAGCTGAATGCCAAGAAGTGTATAGTCATACCCTTTGGCAAAAATAAAGTGCCCACAAACTACCATAAAGGTGGAAACCCATTAAATACAGAAGAAGTAATTAGGGATCTGGGGACCCAAGTTGACAGCAATCTCTCCTTTGACAGCCACATTGCCAAAGTGGTTAGAAAGACCTTCTACATAGCCCACCTTATCACGAAAGGATTCACATCCAGATCAGGGGAGGTAATAGTGCCCCTCTATTCATCCCTCATCAGGCCCATCATAGAATACAATGCCCCTTTTGGGATGTACCTTACCCGCAGCTGAAAAGTACCTCACAAAGAGGATCAAGGGACTCAAGCAGATGCCGTATGCTGCCAGGTTAAAGAAACTCCAGCTTTACTCACT
>NC_056743.1:879347505-879462505 GCF_019279795.1 Protopterus annectens | reverse complement strand
CAGAAGGCGGCAAATGCTCTTTCTTAACCCTTTGAAGGGGTTAATACAATTCTTTTTAAGCATCCTTTGTGATCTGACTTGCAGCATAGATCTCCGAGAAGTCATTACCTTCTCCCAGATAGAAAGTGTAAGGCCATAGACAGGATAGATGAAAGAAACTGGCTCACTGACAGAACCCACACTGTGAAAGTAGCAGACTCCAAATCCGACTTCAAACCAGTGACAAGTGGAGTACCACAGGGTTCAGTCCTGGGTCCTCTCCTGTTTGGTATCTATTTTCTGAAGTACAGGCTAACACAGAAGATCTTTGGCTAGCGAAGTTTGCAGATGATTGCAAACTAGGAGCCATAATTGAAACTCCTAACGATGTGGACATCCTACAAAAGGGCCTCAATGAGACAGATGCCTGGTGTCAAAGCCATGGCCTCAAACTCAATGCCAAAAAGTGCATTGTCATCCCCTTTGGTAAAAACTCTCTACCCATGAGCTACCACCGAAAGTGTGATAAGAGACCTTGGGACACAGGTGGGTTGATAATCACATTGCCACAGTAGTCAGGAAATCCTTCTACGTGGCACACCTCATCACAAAAGGTTTCTCATCCAGGAAAAAAAAAGTCATTGTTCCCCTCTACTTGTCAGTCATTAGACCCATTGTAGAGTACAACACCCCTTTTGGTATGTACCTCACAAGATATCTACAATTGGAAAGGCCACAGAAATACCTCACAAAGAGGATTACTGGCCTCAAACAGATGCCCTAAGCAGACCGTCTCAAAAAATGACAGCTTTACTCCATCGCATATCGCCTATTCAGAGGCGATCTCTACCTAACATACAAAGCTATGTCAAACCCAGAGCTGTTGGACATGTTCCACTTAAAGAAATCCTAATCCCTCCGAGCTACACGCTCTAGGGACCTAAACCTTGTCACTACAATAAACAGAACATGCTGGAGAGATAGATTCCTGTCCCAGAGACTTCCCATACTCTGGAACAAACTACCTGTCTATATCAGACAAAGCTCCTCATTAGCACTCTTCAAGAAAAGTCTTGATGATTGGATGGGAAGTAGGAAATTCATCCCGGGGATCACCTCTATGGCTCTGCTTGACAGGAGCACAGGAAAAACATTTTCTTGGGTGGCGACAGCCAAGGTACCTTTTTGGCTAGGCTTGTATAGGCTCTAGGGCCGATAGCCTAGTACCTACCTATGAACCTATTCCTCCTCTACCATTCTGAGCCTTAGAGTCCATCTGACCTGCCTTATTTCTAGTCTTCTTCTTTTGTCCAGGCAGCGGGAAAGCTGTCAGAGCTCATTAACTCTGTAGTCAAGGAATCTGTTTAGAAGACTCCTCTGATGACTACCTCAGTAGTACTTTCACTTGGCATGTTGCAGTTTTCCCGTTGCTATTGTTGAGGCAAGTGCAGTAGCATCTGGGATCTGTCTGTTGCAGATAGAGTGGCTTAGGCTGTCCATCTTTCAAGAATAGCTAAATCAGGCTATTCTGCATAGCCTCCTCTGGGAGAATTGCTCTTTGGGAAGGTTTCACCGGGTAAAGTAGATGATTTACAGAGTAGGAAACAAACGAGTTCTTTGGCTGGTCCCTAAGATGTTCCACCCTTGGTTGCCACCTATTCTTTCTCTAGGTCCAAGACACCCTGACGTAGATGAAGAAAGCTGAACAAGTGTTAAGTTGTTTTGTCTCTTTCATGCATCTCCTCCCAAACTTTGCGAAGGGCTCCACAGTAATCTTGGCAGTCTTCCAGACTTGCACACTGGAGACTGTCCTGTCTGGGGGCATTAAATGATGGTCTGATTAGCTACTTTACATATGCAAATAGAGACCTGCAGGTGACAAAGTTGCAGATCTTAACTGGGAATGTGGGCCCAACTTACCAAACTGGTGATGATGGCTATCACTAGCTTGTTGATGGGAATGCTCACACTCATAGGGTGGGCATAGTAAATCCCTACATTGATGCAGATGCACAGTTCAGCCACAGAATGGGGATAAGGCCTAATTTTAAATGTCCTCCATGACTGCCTGGATGATGACTGCCTCCTGTCAGCTGTCACCTTTCTGCTGAGGATTACCCGACTGGTGGGAGATGAATAGGCATATGACTGTGTATGAGCAATAGGAGGGGGAGGGTGGTGGTTACCAGTAATAGCAAAAATAAATAAATAAATAACCTACAAAATACCAGTGCTTATCCTGTTCACCGTCTTCACCCTTTGAAGACCAGGAAGTATATGGCTGTATGGTTTTAGGTTCTCAGATTTTTGGTAGTACATTAAGCAATCTTGTTGTATGATGGAGTACTTTGGGTTGAAGTAACAGTTAGCTCTTCCTTTGAACCTGGTTGCACCCTTAAGATCCTCTGACTGATGGATATTCCCAGTAAAGTTCCTTGTAGGTCACAAAGGTGATAGAGACTGCCTGAAATCTTTCCACAAGACAGACCTGTTATATTAAATGGAAGAGGTTATTCATAGCGGCTGAGAAATATCATTCCCTCCATTTGAATTTGTGATTTTGTAGGTGATTCTTATCTATTACATGCCTTTTGGTTTGGGTTTTATCTGTGTTACTGTTAGAAGGCATATTTACACTTTCTGAGTGCATTCCACATGGTGGAAAGGCAGACCTGTAGTATAGCAAACAGCTGTCATTTTTTGAAGTGTGTGTTGCATTTTTGTCCACCTGCAAATAATACTTTTCCTCCTTTGAACATGAGCATCTTGATTGATAGTCCAACCTAGCCACCTTTTGAGACAGCTAGTTTGATGGATTTGAAGTCTGTATCCTGGAAGATGCTGCATCTGCTAACCATTACTTCCACTTGCAGGTTGTCAGAACTACAGGCCCTGAACTCTGAGAACATTATCTGGTCTTTCACAAGGATTGAGTGGCCTTGAGGACTCGTATGCGTTGCCTTTTAAAAGTGGTTTTGGAGCTTTCCATAAATCAACTCATTAATTGCTTTGCTTCCTTGGGTAAACTTTAGGGGAAGGGGTGGGGGTCCCCTGATGCCCTTGACATGTTTTGCCAAATGAGAATTTTTCTTAGGAAGGTACCTGAGTTTTAACACTGTGGAGCAATTGCTTACCATCTTTGCTGCAGTTAAGGAGGATGTGCCAGTAGCTATGCAAACTTTTTCCAAATTAATTACTGAATTTAATTTTTTTTTTTTTGGTATCTTATGGCTGTTAATCACTTTGACAGTGAAGTCAAAGGTTGTTCTGCTAAGGTTATGCATGCTTCTAGTTTCTGCTTCAAAAATATGGCCATTGTAGATATTGCATGAACAATCATTCTAGAAATAGGGTCTCCTGTGGCACCTCTCAGCCTCTGTATTCCCATTTCAGAGCTGTCCTTTCGTTAAATCTGTCTGGCTGTTTTTTTGAAGTTTGGTTTGAACTCCTCCCAGCTGCCACTCATTAAAGTTAATCCCCTTAAAGTAAGGTATAGCACAGATGTAAATACTTACCATATCAGTTTTTTTTTTTTTTGGAGAGGGCAATTTGCCATGGGTAATTGTTGCCTTCCCTACCAGTTTCCTGATTTTAGATGGCATTACCACATGATCGTGAATGGTTATTTTCACGTGTATGGCAAAGTTATAATTTAGTGTCTTGTATTTGCTTATGTCATGCCCACTCAAATTATTTGGGGAGCCACTGGGCTTTGTGCACCCTCTTAGTCCTGATGCATGATGTCATGACAAGTACCCTTGAGCACGGAACTACAAAGTGAAAGAAATGTGTTGAGCAGATACCCAATGCAGAGATGCTTTCAAAGATCAACTGTTAAGTGTAGTACATACATACAGCCCTAGTTTTCATCTTGTAATGCAGTGGCTTACAGTTCTGAGCTTGGGAGTTGTAAAATGAGAGGTTATGTTGAAGAGAGCATCTTCAGAATGGAGTTCCAAGCTGTTTTCCAGTGCAGAGGACCTGTCACAGATCATCTGATATACTGAGTACATTTTTTGCCTACACAATCTCATATTGTGGCTGTAGGTGCTAGTGTGTATAGGATGATTGCTGTGGAAATTGTGGTGGATTGTAATATATGTGCAGGGCAGCTCTGGGAGTGGGAGAGATTGGTAAACTGCAAGTTTTGTTGCATATGCAGAATGTTTTGGTTAATGTTGTTGTTGTTGTGTCTTTCGGCTTTTCCCGGTTAGGGGTCGCCACAGCGGAACTCCAGTCTGCTAATGATTGGTGGTTGATTTTTACGTGCTGAGTTACCAGCCCTGACGCACAACCTTCAACAAAGGTACACCCATTCATGCATGTTTCCACGCAGAAGTCGCTCTAGCTGAGAATCGAACCGGACAGCATCTTACTGAGAGGCGACAATGCTACCGCAGCACCACCACCGCAGAATGTTTTGGTTAATGAAGGTGTTTAATTTTTTTTTTGGATATGGTTGACAGGAACTAGGAGAACAAAACATTGAGGAATGGTACAAAGAACAACAGGGTCAACTGTGATGTCTCTGGTCAGGAGGTAAAAGGCAGAATTTATTTAGAAGGTATGATTTACATTGTGGGAAGCTAGGTTTATGTCATGTGAGTGGGGAAGGTGAAATGCAGGTACAGAGAATTCAGCACAAGGATGAGATTTAGCCTAGAGCGAAAAGAAGGTAGGATCTGAAGATGTACTCGTGATAAGATTTTCTGTTCGATTTGGGTTTGGGCAGGTTAGGGAGCAGTTATGGAGCTAGGGGTGTGAGTGTTTTTGTGGGTACATGAATGTTAATGGAGGATGGGAGACAAAGGAATTGGATATTGTTTTGGAAAGGAGGAAATGGGATTCTGGAGTAAAGGGATGGTATTAAGGCAGTAGGGTGGTATGATGGCAGTGTAGAAGCAGTGGAGGGTAAAGGAGTGAACATGAAAGAGGGTTTATTCATTACAAGTTGATGGGTTATGTATACCATAACACAAGTGAAAAAGGCTTTGTTATAATACATTTCAGGTCTGACATTACAGACATTGGGACATATGCTGTTGAAACTGATTGGAAATGAAAAATGTAGACCTGCCTACATTGTCAGGCTGACTAAATCATACATTTGTTAGGATGCTTCTTATAGATAGCTAAGTCATAAGAGGAGACTGGAATTTCCCGGAGGAAATTAGCAAATGAACAGTGGCATTCCTTTCAGATCAGGAGTTAATGATCCAGTAAAGGCAAAGAGAAAGAGATGGGGAAATGTTAAGTGAAAGAGAAGCTTTGGTACTGGTTTTAGTTGAGCCTAAAACAGAAGATACTGTTAAGGAAGTATCCTTTGTGAAGTCATCTATTCCATAGAACTACCACATTAACAATATGCCTCTGAGAGTTTACCCACTTGTTTGGGATTTGGGAACTTTGTGGACAGTGACTTAACTTTTGGCCAACAGGTGTCCATTGCTGTAAAAAAGTCTTTATATATTACACAGCCTATAAATGAAGGGGTTGTGTATAGATCTAGGGATGTCATTGTCCTCTTTACTCAGCCCTAATTAGGCCAGTTATTGAATGTAATGCTTCCTTTGGGTTGTATCTGTCCAGACACATCTGATAGCTAGAATGCCCACAGAGATACCTTACTAAAAGGATGCAGGGGCTAAACAACATGTCTTACTTGGACCGACTCAAAGCCCTGTCACTGTACTCTGTATCCTACAGACTGTGTCCAGCATACAAGGCATCCTGCAACCTAATACTGACAAATTTACTGCACATCAGCAAGTCAGATGGCATCAGAAATACTCAGTCTAGGGATCTGAACTTATTCTGCAGCATCAACAGAAAAGTGTGGAAGCCAGGTATATCTTGCAAAGGATGCCTCTACTCTAGAACAGACTCCCCATCCACATAAAACAAAATTCAACCCTGGCCACGTTTAAGCACAACTTGGATCTTTGGTTGGGAAACAGAAAATTTATCCCAGGATTGCCACCTGTGCTACTTAATGGATACAGGCAGCTTCTAAATGCCTTATCCCATGTATGTGCACCCTCAGATTATCTGTGGTATGATTCCATTTATTCTCATTAGGCGTAATTTATTATTATCAACCTTGGGATGGGTAAGACCAATGTCTAACCAAATGGGATAGGTTAATTCAAGCACAAAAAGAGAAATTCACTATCCTTAAAATGGTCGTCACGGGCAGCTAGCCTTGTACGCCGATGAAGCTATAAGGAAGGGGTAATTGGTAGTGTCCATAAAATATTACATGATGACTATAAGAATTGGTCGGTGGAAGGTAGAAAAGACTGGGAATCAAGACTGGAAATACAAATTACAAAGGAATAATGAGGGGAATTCCGAAGGCTCCCAAGTGTGTAAAAAAACTTTAGGATTTTTGCATAGAAATGTTTGCATAGGTATTGTTATACCCCAAGTAAACTTTAGAAGATTTTTCTTCAGATATATGATGGATGTTATAGATGTGATTGGGAAGAGAAAGGACACCGAGAGCACATTTTTTGGGAATGTAGCGAGTTTGCTAATAAATTTCCTACAGCGTACTTTGACAGAAATGTTGGGGTAAAAATAGTAGTGACTAAGGAATTTATTCTTTTCAATTGGGGAAATGCCGCCCAGCGGTGTGAACAGTGTCTTTAGATATTTGTCACTGTTGATGTGACATTACAAACTCGTCTAAGAATGTCAGAAAAGGGTTTGTGGATGGATTGATGGAAATCAAGATTTAATCAACCATAATGGAAATATTGACTGTTAAAAAAAAAAAAAAAGAATTAGAGGAGGGATCTTAAGAAAAGGGAAGGATTATACTTCATAGAAGTAAATTAAATTACATGCAGAATAATTCTCATGATTAGGAATGAAGTTTAAGGGAAGGCAGAATTAAGCAATTTATGTAATGCTGGAGTGAATGAAGATGTATACAGTGTGATGATAATGGAAACTGTCAAAGTTTGTCTTCTTTAATTGGAACTTAAAATGTGATAATTTAATACAAAAAAAGTTAATTTGTATGTGATATGTGTAACTTTGATGCCACAAGTGTTGTGAGCAAGACTTCATCTGCAGGGATCTAGCCACATCCGCAGCATGCCTTGAATAACTGCTAGTTATTTTCAAAGAGGTCCGAGAGATGGTGTAATGGCACAGAGGTTAATTTTGCTTCTTACCAGCACTTGGGTTTTTTCGTTCTCCAGTTCAGTTCTGACTGAGATGCCTCATGTGACTAGTCCACATTTCCTTTCTGTGGCAGTGTCGGTTTACACTGGGTGCTCCAGTTTCTTACCACATCCCAAAAAATATGCAGGTAAGGGCAGTGGCTCCCCTCTAAATTACCCATGCTTGCCCTCATCCCAAACTTTGTATCCTAATTCACACCTTTTTGAATTTGATTCTCATCCATATAAAAGTACCCCTGTAAAATATTCACTTTAGTCTTCATGAGCCTGTACAGTAGGGTACTAAGACATTTGCAAAAAACAAACCAAAAATGCCATGAATGTTTTAAAGTATGTCAGAAATTGCTGAGTGATAACTTATTTGTGTTATTCATCTTGTACTTTTCGTTGAAGTGTTTATGTACCAAGTTGTAGAATTACTTGCAGATATTTAAAATCGTAGTTCTACCTCAGTTGTGGGTGCCTTTCTCCTAAAGCTTGCACTGAAATGGGCATCTATAAATGAATGAATAAATTGAAAAAAAAAACAGTTTCACATGTCTTCCCACTGAGGTGTATGTTCAGGTGCAAATGGTCTTTGTGTTTCACTGTTGCAGTCATCACACTTGGGTTATCTACCTGCAGGTAGCCCTCAGTTGGCCCGAATACCAGAGACTTAGTATTTCTGCATTGGTTGCTGTCGCTAAAGGACTGATGTCAGGTCATCAGGGGTATAAAAACAGGCAGGCGATGCCATTACATCAGTCTTTCTTGCCGAGGAACCCGAAGCAGAAGCAGTTCGCACGACTGCTGGTCGGCCACTACCTGAGTTTTCGTTTGCGAATTGAATCATCCTAAAGTCTTCTAAAGCTAAGTGCCCCATTGGGGATCCTTTTTTCTTGCTCTAACCGATGTCAGAAAAAGTTAATAATTGTCTTGACTGTGGAAAGCAAATGCCACATCGAGATTTTCATTCTTACTGCATCACCTGTTTAGGCCCAGACCACGACGTACCTCGCTGTCAGTTTTGTGCCTTGTTCAATGCCTGAACCATTCGTTGTTGGGCCCTTTTTGGTACTAAATACTTTCGTTCTCGATCTCCATATTCTGAAATGGCTTCAGTAAGCAATCTGACTACCGATATTCCAAAAAAAGTAAGGATAAAGACAGAGACAGACCACACAGGTCCAAAGCTGCCAACGATGTTTCCGTTAAGCTAGTCACCAGTTCACTCAGTGAGGCGCTTTCGCAGCCCGTGATGCCTGCTTCATTGGATTCACAGGCCACTACCAAGACCCATTCGGAGTCGGGTATGCCACAAGACTCTTCTTTGACTATGGAACCTGCGGTCTCTACCTTGGATGGGTCCGGAGCCACTGAGCAGGCACCAGCTTCTGAGGAAGTTCTTCGCACTAACGATGTTTAACACAAACCGACGACTTCAGTTCTGTATAAAACTACCGAGTTTCTAAGGCCAAAAGTATGTGCTATGCCTAGAAAACTGATGACCAAAGCGCACGCACCTGCTCCCTTGCCACAACATCAAATGCTTAGAATGGCAGAAGACCTTATTATGCTGATTAGGGCCTTCCCCTGCTAAGAGAAAAAGAGATCAGTCCCCAGAAGCTTCAACAGACCAAGAGTCCGATGACTCTGAGGGTTCTGATTATGAAGACATGCCCTTATCTGCTTATGAGGATTCTGATGCAGAGGGATCCATTCCCTCTGCCTCTCCTCCAGAGGATTTCTTTTTAGTGAAACCTTACATACTTTGAGAGCATTTCCATTGGGAATGCCAAGACTATCCTCAGTCCAAAAAGAGACTCAGATAATTTCTAGACTTGCCACAATATAGGTCTTTAGCAATACCTCCAGTCCTGGAAGTTGTTGATGATGTCTTTATGGAATCCAGTCTTACTCCTGATACCTTACCAACTGCTCCTAGAAAACCAGACAGGTACTACAGAGTACCTGATGCTCACAAATTCCTTTTCAAAAATCCTACTGCTGACCCAAAGGTCATTTCCCAGGGGTCTAAAGATATCAAAGCAACTACAGCTAAGAATCCCACCCCTTATGACGGGGATTTCAGAGCTTTGGACAGATGGGGTAAGAAAGTCTATACCTCTGCAACTATCGCCATTAGGGCATTGAATTGTCAGTTTCACATGCTATTTTACTTCCACTCACTGCCAACCCCAAAAGGGTTCCCAGACCTTCCTCCAAACCAGTGGGCAGAGGCACAAAACCAAGTTCAATCCCTGCTCTCTATAAGGGCAATTCAACCTGCGGAACAGATAGGTCAAGGATTCTCTTCTAGACTTTTCCTGGTACCCAGAAAAGAGGGCACTTGGTGCCCAATCCTAGATCTTTCAATTCTCCACACCTTCCTGGCGGTACCAAAATTCAAAATGCTCACCCTGCAGCAGCTTCTTCCTATGCTAGCCAAAGATGCCTGGTTAGTCACCATAGACTTAAAAGAAGCCTATCTGCACATCCCTCTAAGGGAGTCATGCAGGAAATATCTACGCTTCAGGACAGGATCTATGCATTATCAGTTCTCTGCACTTCCCTTTGGCTTATCCACTGCTCCCAGAGTATTCACAAAATGCCTGGCTCCAGCCATTGCTTACTGCAGACAGAGAAATATTCAAATTTACCCATACTTGGACGACTGCCTGACTCAGGCAGACAGTCAGGAAATGCTGTTGCAGCACCTGACATTTGTAAAAAACCTTCTAACCTCCCTGGGGTACACCATCAACGAAAAGAAATCAAAACTAGTCCCCAGTCAAAAGATTGTATTCCTGGGAGCAAGCTTGGACACAGCATCCCAGATGGCATTCCTCACTCCAGAAGAACAAGCCTATCTGACAGACTATTTTACTCAAATGGCCACCAGAACCCAGCTATCTGCAAGGAAAATCTTGCAGGCCCTAGGGTTCATGGCCTCATGCAGCCTACTAATTCCATATGCCAGACTGCATATGAGGAAACATTAGTGGTACTTAAAAGTCTTTGGTGCCAACATTCTCAGGACGTGGAAACTGTCATTCCTATCATACCCTGTCTAAGGACAGAGTTTCTTTGGTGGGCAGCAGCATGCAACCACAACAAGGGACTGCCCTTTACTCAACCCCACACCGCCCAGACCCTAACCACAGGCACATCAGACTATTCCTAGGGAGGGGAGCACACATGGATGCAAGTGCATTCAGGGCCACTTGAGCCCAAGTCAAATTCATCTGCACATCAACCAAAAAGAGATGCTAGCTGTGCAGTATGCTCTGACAGCTTTCAGATCCCTACTCTCACCAGGACACCTGCTAATAAAGACAGACAACACCACAGTTATGTGGTACATCAACAAGCAGGGGGGAAACCACTCTTACCAACTCTGCAGGCTAGCCATGGCCCTGTGGAACATGGCCTTGGACATGCAGGTCCATCTGCAAGCTCAATTCCTGTCAGGCAAACAAAACTCACTGGCAGACGACTTAAGCAGAAATCTCCTAAACCCACAGGAGTGGTAATTAGAGCACAGCACCTTCAACCTTCTGATTCAGAAATGGGGGACCCCAGAGGTGGATTTATTTGCCTCCCCCTGCAATCACCAGCTCAGCAAATTCTGCAACAGGACACCTCACAGCAGGGCCTGGAAAGTGGATGCTCTATCCTTCCAGTGTGTAAATCTCTCAGTCTATGCCTTTCCCCCTCTGCCCCTTCTCTCAAGAGTATTGCTCAAGATAAGACAGGACAGACCAAGGACAATTCTGATTTCCCCAGATTGGCCACGCCAGCACTGGTACCCACTCCTGCACAGCCTGTCACCGGTGCCACCCTGGCACCTACATCAGAACCCGACCCTGCTCTCTCAGCAGGGGGGCATGCAGCCTGGTTTATTCCTTGAATTCTCCCCCAGTAACCAGCCTAAGCAAGCAGGTGCTGAACGTCATTCTTGAAGCCAGAAGATCCAGTACAAGGAAATCCTATGCTGATAAGTGGAAAAAGGTACTGCTCCTGGATTCAATCTAAAGGAGAGGTCACAACCCTGCCCTCCCTGCCTCTAATCCTGGATTACTTAGCAGATCTACTCCACAGAGGCCTATCCTTCTCCTCCATTAAGATCCATGCCTCTGCCATTTCGGTTCATTACAACAGTGAGCCCACCTCTCTTCTCTCACCCTCTTATCAAACAGTTCCTGAGTGGGGCAAACAACTTAAGGCCACCAAGGAGAGCACCCACCCCTGCTTGGGACCTTAACTTTGTACTGGAAAAGCTCACGCTTCCCCCTTTGAGCCTGCAGCATCAGCAAAGTTTAAATTCCTCTCTTGGAAAACAGCCTTGCTTCTGGCCATCACTTCAGCTAGAAGAATGTCTGAACTACAAGCACTTATGGCTATGGAACCCTTCAGTATTTTCCATGCTGACAGGGATGTCCTTCAAGAATGCAACTGCAGTCATAACATATGGGTTGTCCTGCCTCAGGCAGCCCTCGGTCGGCCGGATTCCAAAGTCTGGGTCCGACGTCGGCTGATGTCGCATTTCTCTCCGACGTCAGAGCGGCTGGAGTATATAAGCATCAGCCGACACCATCTTCTTCAGTCTTTCTTGCCGCGCGGTGCCCGAAGCAGAAGCAGTTCGCAAGTGCCGGTCGGTCAGCTCCTGTATTCATCGAAACCGAAGTCATCAAAAAAGCTAAGTACCCCGTTGGGGACCTTTTCTTGCCTCAGCCGATGTCAGAAATTACTGAAAAAGTAAATAATTGTTTGTCTTGTGGTAAACAAATACCTCATAAGGATTTCCACTCTTACTGCCTCCCTTGCCTTGGCCCAGACCACGACGTCTCGGCCTGTGCCGCCTGTGCTCTCTTCAACAAGCGCACTCTCAGGCGCCGGGCGGAGTTCACTGAAGACTTTTTCGGCGAAAAATTTGATTATACAATGCCGTCGGAACAACCGACAACGCAGACCCCTAAGAAACGAAAAGACCGGGACCGACATCCTCGGCCCGCGTCTTCAACCGACACCACGTCAAAACTAACCGTGAGTGCTCCGGTTCCCTCTGAGGCGGTTATTCCACCACTCCGAACCGCAGACACCGCATTACCGATACCTCCGATACCGGAGGCCTCTCCGACGCCAGTTATTGATTTTCCTCCGGATACCGAAACCGAGGAAATGCCCGAGACCATTGCTATTGATAAGGTAACTCCTGCACGTGGAGCGGCTAGGCCTCCCATGTCTATGTCTATCAAGGCCTACACACGTGCCAAGGCAGCCAGCAAGTCCAAACGTCTTACTGCTAAAAGCGTACCTCCGACTACTCCTGAAACTCAGATCATGTCCATGGCCGCAGATTTAATTTCTCTGATCAGAGGCTCCCAGGCCCATCCTGAGAGAGGATCCCAGCCTCCTCCTGATAAGAGGCCCAGGTTTGATCCCCCTGACCCTCTGCCCTCAGATGAAGATTCTGAGGACTCTGTTCCCTCTGAAAGCCAGGAAGAGCCCTTCCAGACCTATGAGGATTCAGATGCAGAGGACTCCATTCCCTCGGCCTCCCCTCCTGAGGATATCTCTTTTGGGGAAGTCCTGCATTCCATGAGGGAGCATTTCAAGTGGCAAGGCCAGGAATTTTCTGATTCCAGAAAGCGCCTTCGAACCTTCCTTAAAAAGCCTCAACACAGACCCTTAGCTATACCTCCTGTGCTTGATGTTTTGGATGATTTATACTCTGACTCCAGTGTTACCCCTGATACTCTTCCTCCTGCTCCTGTCAAGCCTGACAGATACTATAGGGTTCCAGAAACCCATTCTCATTTATTTAGGGCCCATGCTGTTGATTTAGAAACAATTTCCCAGGGGCCTAAAGGGGTTTCAGCTACCACATCCAAAAATCCTTTGCCTTCCGACAGGGAAGCAAGGTCATTAGAGAGATGGGGAAAGAAGGTCTACACCTCCACTACCTTATCTATGAGAGCTCTCAATTGTCTCTTTCACATGTTTCAATATCAGGATTTCCTGTTAGATGATTTACAGAAAAGTTTGGCCTCTCCTGAACCTTTAGATAGGAAGTCTTTGCAGGAGGCTGTGCATAATTCTCAGCAAGTTAGCAATCATTTTTTGCAGTGTGGATATGATGCATTGGAGGCTTCATGTAGGGCAGCTATGACAGGGGCAGTCATTCGTAGACATGCATGGCTAAAAGAACAACCTTTACCAGATCATGTTAAGGCAAAACTTCTTGATGCACCCTTGGAAAAGAACAAGCTTTTTGGTGCTAATGCTAAAGATGTGTTAAAGTCCATTGAGGAAAAAGCCAGGTCAGTACAGACAGTCAAAGATTTCCTCCAGGTTCAGCCGCCCAGATTCAGCAGGAACTGGCCTTCTAAAAACTGGTCCTTTCCTAATCCTGAAAGATTTCAAAGGGGTAAAAACAGGCGTGCCCGAGGAAGAGGGCAATACAGAGGATCCTACAGGGGACGACAATGGCAACCAACAACCAAAAAAGTGACACAGGGGTTTCTCCTGCCCCGCAGGGACAAGCTCAATGACTTTCCTCTACTTCCGCTGACCAAGGAGCAAACAGAAGCTCCTTTGGGTGGAAAGTTATCTCTGTTTTCAAGAAATTGGCACAAACTGACAAAAGACAAATGGATCTGGACATTATAGACCATGGTTACAGGTTTCACTTTCATACCTTGCCAAGAAAACAAGGCATGCCAAACCTTCCACAAAATCAGAGGGCAGAGGCTATCGAGCAAATTTCTCTGCTTGCTCAGATCAAAGCAATAGAAAAAGTTCCACAACAAGAACAAGGTCAGGGGTTTTATTCAAGGCTGTTCCTTGTTCCAAGAAAAGAAACTCAATGTAGACCAATACTGGACTTGTCCGCTCTAAACACTTTTCTCATAGTACCAAAGTTCAAAATGCTGACTTTACAGCAACTCCTTCCCATGCTGGGCAAGGGGTCTTGGCTGATTACTCTGGACCTCAAGGAGGCATACCTGCATGTCCCTATCAGACACAGCTGCAGAAGATACCTCAGATTTCTTGCAGGGCCAGAGCATTATCAATTCTCAGCATTGCCATTTGGCTTATCTACTGCGCCCAGAGTATTCACGAAATGCCTGGCATCAGTAATTGCTCATTGCAGGCTCCAGGGGATTCAAATCTACCCGTACCTGGACGATTGCCTCATACAAGCGGACAACAAACTAACCTTGACAAAAACTTGAATTATGTCATACACTTGCTACAGGCTCTGGGATACACAGTCAACTTTCAAAAGTCAAGACTTCAGCCATCCCAGCAAATAACCTTCTTAGGAGCCAAACTAGACACAGCCTCTCAAATGGCTTACCTGACAGAAGACAAGCAAATGAAGTTAACTCATTACTTCAAAAGTTTAGCAAAGCTCACCCAGATGACTGCAATGAGTTTCCTACAGGCCCTGGGTTACATGGCATCCTGCATTCTCTTGGTCCCACTAGCAAGACTACACATGAGAAAGCTTCAGTGGTACTTAAAAAGCTTATGGTCTCAACACAGCAACAACCTAGAAGCAATTATTCCACTCATTCCATGTCTACAAAAGGAATTTCTATGGTGGGCCACAGTAAGCCAGTTAAACACAGGCATGTCGTTCAAAAAACCTCAGATAACACAGACAATGACCACAGACGCCTCAGACCTTGGATGGGGGGGGCGCACATGGAGGGCAGATGTATTCAAGGGCAATGGTCCCCAAAGGAAACACATCTGCATATCAACCAAAAACAAATGCTAGCAGTAATGCATGCCATCGAGGCCTTTGGACAACAACTTCAACAAGGCCACCTACTAATACGGACAGACAACACCACTGTGATGTGGTACATAAACAAGCAGGGGGGCACTCATTCTTACCCCCTTTGCAGACTGACAATGAATCTTTGGGAAAAATCACTGGGTCTAAACATACAGCTACAATCCCAGTTTGTTCCAGGCAAAGACAATGTTCTGGCAGACAGTCTAAGCAGGAATTTCCTGGACCCCCACGAATGGAGGCTACATCCAGACATCTTCATACGACTCACCTCGAGATGGGGCAGGCCGGACGTGGACTTATTTGCCTCCCACCTCAATCATCACTTACAAAAGTTCTGCTCAAGGACATATCATCCACAAGCTTGGAAAGTAGATGCCCTCTCATTCAACTGGAGCTCCCTAATAATTTATGCATTTCCACCCCTGCCACTGATGACCACAGTGTTATTAAAGATCAAGGCAGAGCAACCGAAGGGGATCCTAATAGCTCCAGACTGGCCAAGACAACACTGGTACCCACTACTACGGAGCATATGTCACAACAAAATGTGGGCCCTTCCACAATGGCCTCAACTTTTGACTCAACACAACTTCAGGACTATTCATCCCAACATCCAGACTCTACAGCTAACAGCTTGGGAAATCCCATAAATAGCCTCAATTTACCTCTCTCCAAGGAAGTTCAGCGGATACTAACAGAAGCCCGCAGACCATCCACCAGAAAGGCTTACTCAGCCAAATGGAAGAGATTCAGCATTTGGAATACCAACAAGGGTCATGATGCATCACTTTTGAGCATCCCTTTCATTCTGGAATACTTGGCAGATATGTTACATAACGGACTCTCATACTCTTCCATAAAAATACATGCTTCAGCTATCTCAGCTAGATACAACACTGATCCACCTGTGTTTTCACATCCTTTGCTAAGGCAATTTCTTAGAGGAATCAAGAATATAAAGCCCCCAAGAAAGGCACCAGTACCAGCTTGGGACCTCAATTTTGTCCTAGAAAAATTGACTTTACCTCCCTTCGAGCCAGCAGCTTCTGTGGAGTTACAATTTCTTTCCTGGAAGACAGCTTTCCTGCTGGCCATAACCTCAGCAAGAAGGGTTTCAGAATTACAGGCCTTAATGGCAATACCACCGTTCATAAATTTTCACAGAGACAGGGTCTCCCTATGAACCAACCCTACTTTTCTGCCAAAAGTGGTATCCAGGGTTTCTTTAAATCAAGCAATTCACCTGCCTACTTTCTTTCCCAATCCTGAGAACAAAGGGGAAAGACTGTTACATACCTTGGACATACACAGACAACTTCGCTACTACCTAGACAGAACCAAGACCAGCAGGAAGTCTGATCAGCTTTTGGTAGCTTACGCCCCTGGAATACAAGGAAAAGCAATTTCCAAACAGACAATTTCAAAATTGATTGGACATTGCATCAGATTCTGTTATTCCTTCCATGGAAAGAGTGTGCCAGCCAATGTCAGACCACATTCCACCAGAGCTACAGCCACCTCTACAGCTTTTCTAAGAGGGGTGCCTACAAAAGACATTCTAGAAGCTGCCACATGGAGCTCCGTGCATACATTTTCCAAACACTACAACCTCCCTTTATATTCCAGATCCAGAGCAGGGTTTGCTTCGGCAGTCCTGCAGGGATTGATAGCTACACCATCCTTTTCCTAGAGCATACCACCTCCCCCAGCTAAGCTATGGTATTCAACCCATATGTTATGACTGCAGTTGCATTCTTGAAGGACATAGTACAGTTTTGTACCTACCATAAATGTAGATGTCCGATAGATATGCAACTGCAGTCGGGTTTTCCCTCCCTCCTTCCCCTCTATGCCTTGGGTCCACTCCTATCCCTATTATCCTTAGCTGGGGATTTCTGTTATGGTGTATCTGTTTATTGCTAATTTATTGTCTGGAAACCTATTTTTGTCTTCCAATGTGATTACAGCCTTCATTGGAGAGCACCTGGCATCTGGGGCAAGAAACACTGAAGAAGATGACGTCGGCTGATGCTTATATACTCCAGCCGCTCTGACATCGGAGAGAAATGCGACATCAGCCGACGTCGGACCCAGACTTTGGAATCCGGCCGACCGAGGGCTGCCTGAGGCAGGACAATCCATATGTTATGACTGCAGTTGCATATCTATCGGACATCTACATTTATGGTAGGTACAAAACTGTACTTTTCCCTCCGGACTAACCCTTCCTTTATGCCTAAAGTGTGTCCAGTATGGCTCTCAACCAGTCTATCCATTTACCAACTTTCTTCCCTAATCCTCAAAATAAATAAAGGGGAAAGGATCCTGCACTCCTTGGACATGCACAGAGAGCTCAGATTCCACCTTGACAGGACTAAGCCCTTCAGGAATTTTGACCAGTTACTAGTCAGCTTTGCACCAGGGGCAGAGGGCAAAGCCATTTCAAAACAAACAATTTCCAAATGGATAGCACATTGCATCAATTTCTGCTACAAGCACCATGGGAAACCAACTCCTCAGGGGGTCAGAACACATTCCACTAGGGCAACTTCTACCTCTACAGCATTCCTCAGGGGAGTCCCTACCAGGGACCTTCTGGAAGCTGCTACCTGGAGTTCTGTACACACCTTCACCAAGCATTATCACCTGCCTGTCTTTTCCAAATCCAGGGCGGGTTTTGCAACAGCAGTCCTCCAAGGCATACTAGCCAGCCCTAACTCTTCTTGACTGCCTCCACCCTTCTTCAGCTTTGGGAATCTACCCAAGTGTGATGACTGCAACAGTGAAACATGAAGAACATAGTACAGTTGTGTACAGTTGCCACAAATGTAAATGTTCAAGTGCATTCACTGTTGCAGTCCTGGTTTCCCTCCCTCCAGCCCCCTTGTCTCTCTCTCTCTTTCTCTCCTCTCTCTGCCTATTACTCGCCTCCTTCAGGGGTATTGGTATTGGTATTTACTTTTTACTGGTGGTGTTTTCCCACCATAACTTAGCTCCCTATTTGGGGGGCTCCTGACATTTGGGGCAAGAAAAATTGATGTAATGACGTCAGCTGCCTGTTTTTATACCCCTGCCGACCTGACGTCAGTCTTGGAGTGACAGCAACTGATGCAGAAATACTAAGTCTTTGGTATTCGGGCCAACTGAGGGCTACCTGCAGGCAGATAACCCAAGTGTGATGACTGCAACAGTGAATACGCTCGAACATCTACATTTATGGTAAGCGTACACAACTGTACTTTCTTCTGAAGTAGCACACTAACCATATTGTGTAAATGTTCTGTACCTATTGGTGCCTTTCTGTGAATAGCCACTGCTTGTTTGCGTTTGTGTTTGTAGTATGCACTATTTTGTTGTGGATGCTTACTTACATAGAGCCCTTGTACAAAGTGTTTTCAACATATTATCGATAATAGGTATGTTACAGTGCAACACAGATGTGTGATGCTGTTTGTGACATTGACATGAAGGTCTTCATAGCCCCATAACAGCAGTACATTTCTCCTATATGCAGCTTCTTTTTAGTTGCATACATGGGGATTTCCACTATCTGTAATGAAGATTTTTGTGCACCTTTTGAGTACATCTCTTTCAGGGTACCCTTAGCATTGTAATGTTGATACAGGCTACTTGTAGCACTTTTCAGCCTGGAGATTTAGTCACTTAGCTACTGCAGCCCTTTACAGAGCTTGCTGTTCCCAGACCTCCTGCCTTTGACTCTGTCTGCACACCTGAAGCATTTCCACTGACTGAGAGAAGTCCCAAGTACCAATAGAGGTGCTGCAGCATATTTGTGGAGTTAGACTTTCAGAGTTGCAGGACTTTTCAGCCAGAGGCTTGAGTGATGGAACTGACTCAAGTCAACCTTGAGTTGTATATGACATTTTATATTTTCTGTATTCTGGGAAATTTGTTCCTCATTGAGTATATGTTTTTGCAGAAACGTTCCTCTTGTGAAGACCATCTGTGTGAAACCCAGAACTCTGACACAGGTTGTATAAGAGTACTGTGGAAATGCATTTTCTTTACTGTTGTTTTTTGTGGGGACGTTATTCCCCTCACACTCATTTTATGCTAAGAGATCCCTGTACCACCACTTAAGTCTAATCATCTGCGAAGTTACTGTGTCTTGCAGAAAGGGATGCAGCAACTTCACAGTATCAGCAGCTCTCACATTCGGACAAGATCTGTCAGGAATCACATGGTTGGTCTTAATGAAACCATATGATTCATACTGTTTTAGGTAGCGGTTTAAAAAATGTTACCTTGTCAGCAAATGTTTCTGCTTGGCCAGATGGACAGTAGAAATGCTTTATACTTTAGCCAGTTTACATTATATTTTTATTTGTTGGCTGGAATGCATAGATATGAATGATGAAAATGTATGCAGTGCATATTGAGCAGTTTGATTGATGGTTTGAGAGGTAGTGATGGCCTAATATTAATTCTTTGTTAATTTTTTCCTTCATCTCTGTATTGTTAAATATATTGTATGGCTTCCTGTTTATAAATAGGGCATAGATGAGCTGACCACTTCAAAAACCAGGGCATTAGCCCTCTCCTTGCAACAGACAAATATATGTCTCTATAGTCTCTTTGCAGCCGACAATTTAAAGTTTGAATGAAATAACTAACCCCATTATTATTTTATTTATATATCTTGTTTTGTTTTCTAGGGATGAGTACTGATGCCAACAGGTCAGATCAATGGTTCAAAACCAACATTTTTTTTACAGTGTGTTAATACGTAATTATAGAAGTTAGTGTACAAAATAATAAGTAGTGAAGAATTTAGCAAACTATTCACAGTAAAGATGAAATATTATCCAGTATTTGTACAGTTCCACGTCTAGTGAAGACATCACAAGTAGTAGAGCATAAATGTTTACATTTTTTGCATTTTACGCAACTTGCTTTTATCCAAATAAAAAATAAAAAGTGCGTTTGTGTATGGGAGTAACTTGGGTAAATTTTGGGTGGCAGGATAGCATAGAAGTGTGCCAAGACTTAATTCCATCACACTTTAAGGTGATCAGTGGCCAGCAGCATATGTTTGTATTATATTGCATTGCATTCTTGTTACAGTACTTAAAGTATTAGAGAGGGAGAGGGAGAGAAGGTGTAGATTTCCAGTAGAAGATGCTTTTGAGTGAGAGAGTAGAACACACGTGTATAATGCCGTAAGGAATTTGAGTGGTTAGCAAGTGACACCTGTGCTTTATTGGAAGTAAATCCAGAATAGTAGTTCTGAAAAAAAAACAGAAATTTTGGAGTAATGTATGAACATGGACCTCAAGTGTTGCATTGATTTATTATTTGTTAATTGGGTAGGTCAACTTGTGTTAAGTCCCTTTTCAATAACAACTAAACCCATAAGCCAGAGATGAGTCAGAATAATTATTCATGAAAATGAAGTATAGATGCCACCTTTAAAGTACATTTATGATGCATGTACAGTCGTAATTCATTTAGCGCATGACAAACCACTTTCGTAGCATGCTGATAGAATGTATTCCTTCCGTTATGTGTTTTATCTTTCTCTAAGCAAGACACAGGACATGTACTTCTCTTTATATTTTCAGGCAGGTGTATCTCATACCTTTCCAAGAGCTCTGAATATACTTTAGAGTCCTGATAAATTCTGTGTTAAACTTGCTAAGCCAATACATTTACTTCATTTGTAAGTATTTTAAATAATACTTTACATAATATTACTTTTGCAGTATTAACAACACTGAGGCATGACAAATACTAAAGAGACACTTTTCTGTGGAAGCTTTTATAAATGGAGTAGACAAAGGGTAATATGATGAAAGTCATACATGATGTAAAAGCATCAGCTAATGGGAACTGTAAAGGATTCCTGAAGAGCTGAACTCGGTGACTTGATGCATTACTGACTAGAAAAATAATGTAAAATTATTTAAACTTTGTAAGGATGATGAAGACTGAAAGGATAAGAAAGGGAAGAGAGCAACACGTTCTAAATCTTCAGTATACAAAAGATGTGTGATGCAAGAAGGCTGAGAAACAGATAAAATTAATGTAAATGATTAGGATGCACACAAGGTTTGGTAAACAAGCGTTCAGCAAGAAAAATAAAATGAACAGTATAAAAAAAAAAAAAGAACTAGGAGAAATATGCAAGGATGATAACTGACTTGGAGCTAGTAGAGGATGACGTAAAATTGGGAGTTGTGGAAGTAGAGAATAGACAAGTCAGTAAAGAAAATGTCCAATATAAGGGGGTGTGTGGCCTAAGAGCAGTAACAAAAACTTTTGAAGAAGGTTTGAGAAGGTGAAAAAATTAACCATTTCTCATTGCAGTAGAGACAGTATAATCAATATGAATATCCTGCCAAGAGTCATGTTCCTTTTGTTGATGCTGAAGGTCTGGCTACATTTGACTTTGTGTTAAAAGTAATCAAATGAGACCTCTTTAGAGTAATTTAGGGAGAGAAAGTTAAGAAATTCAGAGCTGGAATAAAAACACTGCTGATTAACAAGAAACAGAAGGGGATATAAGATGATCATTGTGTTTTAACTGTTGGAATAATTACAGCATATATATGTTATGTAGTCCAATCTCACCTACATTCTTACCCATGGGTTCGGAGCCGAATGTCAGCTTCGACTCGGCCAAAACTTTTCTAGCTGGAAGTCTTTCTTTTGGCTGGGCTAAGATCGTATCTCATGTTGCATTGCTCTATATTCCCAGATCTCATTTGCCGCTCGTGTAGCTCGGATGTGGTCTCGCTCTTGGCTGTGGCTAAGTACCCTTTTTTCTTCATTATTAAAGAATTGGTTGCAAACAAAAAGCTATTTTAATAGCTATTGTGTGTTCTGGTCTTGTATGGTGAAAAAGTTTGTGTTTGGATCATTTTTTCTGTGGTATCCCACTAGCTGTTCCAACAGGCTAGGCCCGTTTCAGTTAGAGGACCTAGTCTGTCCCTTGCTTCCTTGTGTTATTTCTTTTTACAGGTCTAAAACAGTTTAAATTAGAGGTTTTAGTCTTCCCTTCCTGTGTTGTGCCAAAGGATCATTTTAGTTAGAGATCTTGAGGTTCTCGTTTGTGGTAGTGTTTTTCCCACCTTGTGACTGTTTTACTTTTGGTACTGTTGTCAGTTATTGTTGTCTTTGGTGCTTTGTTGTAGCTAACTATGTCCAAAGATTCTAAGGAGCACAAGCCCTCAGGCTTCAACAAATGCTCTAGGTGCAGCTATAAGATGTCCATTACCGACGGACATTCTGTCTGTGTGTGTTGTCTGGGAGCAATCCATCTCCAGGAGTCGTGCAGTTTCTGTCATGCGTTTAGTCCGAGAGTTCATCAGGAAAGGAAGAATAAGTTGATTTTGAAGGGACTTCTGAAACCCTCCTTTGAGAAGAGTCTGGAAACTGCTTCCAGCTCCAAGACAAAATCTTCAAAATCTAAAAAGAGATCTCTGACTCCATCAGTCTCCTCGGAACCACCGGAGAAACTAGCAAAGTCTGCTTCGACATCCTCAGCTCCATTGTCCTCGGGGCCGCAGGAAGTGTCTGTGGTTATGGAACCGGCATTGGCTCCAATCATTTTAGAACCTATTCAGAGTTGATCGCCTAGCATTAAGCCAGCATCACCTCCTCATAGGTCCCCTTCGGAGAGGAGGTCTCGATCTCTCTCTCTATCCTCTAAATCCTCCAGGATCTTATCAGATGTGGACGTCGATAGAGTGGTGCAGAGACTCCTTCAGTCACTGGTTTTGGCAAAATTGTTCTCGGCTCCGACCCAGTCAGCTCCGGAGCCCATTCATCAACCTGCTTTGATACTTCCTCCTCCGAGTGTATCTCAGCTTTCAGAGTCAGAGTGCTCGGCTCCGTGTGATGTCCCTAGGTCGACTCCGGCAGCCCCTCCTGGCTTATCGGTGCCGACGTCAGCTCCAGCCCCTTAGGCGCAGGCCACGGGATTCAGGACTCAGGATTCTTCGGTCGGACCCGAGGGAGAGGCTTCGGGACACCTATCGGTTCCTAGTCTCCCTCTCGGTGCTTCAGCATGGGGAAGTCTGATTCCTGTCGTGGTTTCGGTGGCTGGTCACTCCTCGGACTCAGGGGGATTGATCTTCGAGACCATGCGGAGTGCGCTGGCCAGGTCGTCAGCGGCATCATGCAGGTCACTCACTCTGTCCCCTACTACACCTGTGCAGGTCTCTGATCGCCATCTATCTCTAGACAGCGGTGCCCCAAGGCCTCAGAGTACCCCCATGAGTAGTCCCCACATTTTTGAGGGCCCCTCAGAGTCCTTGCCTGAGGAGCCACCCAGAAAGAAGACGTGCAAGAGGAAGCACATAGATTCCCAGGATGAGTCTCTCACATCAGACACCGACCTTGAGGAATCGGAGGGGTCCCCCAAGTCATCCTCTGAGGATGTTTCTTTCTCTGACATCCTAGAGATTTTGAAACAAAGAGGTGACTGGCCATCAAAAGCCCCCTCCGAGGAGGAGTTGGTCTTCCTGAAGGTCTTTGGTGCTCAGCCCTCCGCCTCCTGGGTATCTTCACCCTTCGACGAGCTTCTGGATTTGGTCTGTCGAAGGGTGTGGGAGACCCCTGACTCTGTGGAACCAGTCCCTAGGAGACCCAATAAATTTTTGTCTGCTCCTCCTGGTAAGGAATTTCTGTCCAAGGGAGTCCCTGTAGATGCCATGGTGGTGGCAGCGGCCACTCAGAAGGAATTAGCCGAGACTTCTTCCACCATCCATCCTCGTAACAAGGAGTGTAGGACCATGGACCGGTATGGGAAGCGTACCCTTTCTTCAGCGACCTTTACCTTATGGTCACTGAATTATTTATCTCACTTTACACGGCTCCAGAGTGATCTCCTCAAGGAGCTTGGAGATACTCTCACGGGTAACGTTTCTGAGGCAGTGACCCAGACGGTTAACGCTCAGATGTCTACCCTCAATTCCATCGTTAACTCCTCCATGAGGCTGATCTCATATGAAGCCGATGAAGCGAGTAGGGCAGCGAGTTCAGGAGTTGCTCTTAGGAGACAGGCCTGGATGCGCCTTTGTCATTTCGCTGAGGCCTTCAAGTCTTCATTCACCGATGCCCCTTTCGATGGTTCCTCTTTGTTCGGAACCAAGATGAAAGACACTCTGCTGTAGGAGTCCATTTTTCCCTTCCCTCTAGGCCTTATCCCAAGGCCCAGAGGGGTGGCAAAATGTGGATCAAGAAATCACGGAGGTTTTTTCCTGGTGCACAAGGTGAGCCCCCCTCCAGAGGCAAAGGAGGGGGTGGTTATTCTGGGAGATGCCGCCCTAGAGGCAGAGGAGGCCCCCCGCAACTCGGGAGACCGCGATTCCTTTTGTGGTTCTCCCTACCGCCGCTCCTGATGGGAGGCCCGACTGTGCATTTCTGGAGCCAGTCGGGGGTTGAATCTCGTTATACCCAGAGGCCTGGCAACACATCACCCAGGACCAATGGGTTCTACGAATAATTTCTGGAGGATAAGTCATTCCCTTCTCATCAGATCCCCCTCCAGTCAAAAAAATCCCAGATGTTCCACCCAGTCAAAGTGATTACACAGCTTCAGAATTTTCAAAGCTGCTAGAAAAAGGAGACATCCAACATGTCCCCTCAGACCAGATCGGATTAGGGACTTACTCAAGATTCTTTTTGGTGCCGAAAAGGACAGGAGACCTGAGACCCATATTAGATCTCAGCCAATTGAACAACCACGTGCAAAAGTCCAAGTTCCGAATGGTCACATTGCAGTCTATTCTCCCATTGTTGGGAAAAGAAGTGTGGATGTGCTCCATTGACCTCAAGGATGCTTACTACCACATCAAGGTGGACAGGGCATCCAGAAGTCACCTACGCTTCCGGCTGGGGGCCAGTCGTTTTCAGTTTTGAGCCCTGCCCTTTGGTCTCACCACAGCCCCCAGGGTGTTTACCAAATGCATGGCAGTGGTGACTGCTCACTTGAGACGTCAGGGATTCCAAGTGTTTCCATATCTGGACGACTGGCTCCTAACTGCCACCACCAGGCATCTACTAATTCAGACCAGGAACGCTACTTTAAACCTATGTCAACAGCTGGGCATCACATTGAACTGGGAAAAATCTGCCTTGTTGCCCTCACAGCATGTCACTTTTATAGGCGCAGAACTAGACACCACCCTCATGTGGGCATTTCTACCACAGGAAAGAATCAGAGTCCTACAACAACAAGTTCATGCCTTGCTTCCCCTGAGAAGAGCAAAGGCAAGATGGGTCTTCCAACTATTAGGGGCAATGGCTGTGACGATTATGTTAGTCCCTCTGGCAAGGTTACATATGAGACTCCTTCAGTGGCTACTTTTTGCCCAGTGGTCTCTCCAACGTCTTCCACTTTCTTACCCTATTCTACTCACGGACAGGTGCAAACAGGATCTCAGTTGGTGGCTTCGCACCGACAACCTGAATGCAGGAAAGCCCTTTGTTCCTGCATCCCCGATTGCCATGGTGACCACGGATGCCTTCCAGTTGGGGTGGGTGGGGCATTATCTAGGCAGGACAGTCCAAGGCACGTGGCAAGAGCACGAGATGCATCTGCATATTAATGTCCTGGAGATGAGAGCTGTATTACTAGCGTTGCAAGCACTTCAGAGCTTTCTTCCTCTCGGGACTATTTCAATCCACTCAAACAATATGTCAGTGGTGTGGTATCTGAACAAGCAGGGAGGAACCAAGTCCTATCCCCTTGCAGAGAGGCCATGCGAGTGTGGCAGTGGGCAGTGTCTTCCCAATGTTTTCTGGTGGCAACGCACATTCCGGGGAAGTCCAATGTGATCGCAGACAGGCTAAGCAGAGCTATTCTGATGCCTTACGAGTGGTCCCTGAACTGTCAAGTTGCGGAACAGATCTTCCGCAGGTGGGGTCAGCCTTGCTGCGACCTCTTTGCCAGCCCCCTCAATGCCAAATGCAGCAGCTGCTTCACGTTGATCCCCCCTCAGGGGGAGTCACCCAGGGATGCTCTAGTCCACGATTGGCCCTCCGGTCTACTATATGCCTTACCTCCGGTTCCCTTGCTGTCAAAGGTTATTCAGAAAGTGCAAGCCTTGGGAAGCAGAATGATTCTGATTGCTCCACACTGCCCTCGTCATATTTGGTTCCCCTTTCTCCATCTCTATCTCATGGACGCTCCTTGGATTCTGGACCCACAACCAGACTTACTGACACATGTCAGGCAGCTCCATCCCTCTCCCTCTCTTAGGACCCTCCGGTTGACAGCCTGGCTACTCCACTTCTGTCATTAGTTAGGCTTCATCATTTTTCACCAGAGGTGGTTCATATTTTATCTTCCTCTTATAAGCCCTCCACCAGGAAGATTTACTACAGTAAATGGAAGAGGTTTTCAATCTGGGCTCATACCCAAAAGATTGACCCTTACACGGCTCCAGTTTTGTCTGTACTGGAGTTCTTGTCGATGCTCTTTAACCAGGGTTCTGTGGCCGCAACCATTAAAGTCCAATTGGCGGCAAGTTCTACCTTTCATGTCGCAAACGAACGTAGTCTGATGGCTCATAGACTGTGAAAGGCTTTTCTGAAGGGCACTCTGTTACTTTGTCCTCCGGTATCGGAATCTGTCATGCCTTGGGATTTAAACTTTGTTCTACAGGCTCTTACTTCATCCCCCTTTGAGCCTACAGCCACTTGTGATTTAAAATTCTTAACTTGGAAGACTGTCTTTTTAGTAGCCATCACGTCAGCCAGACACATTTCAGAGCTTCAAGCCTTATCAATCAAACCCCCTTATTTGATTTTTCATAAGGACAGGGTTTCTCTCAGACCCAACCCTTCCTTTCTTCCCAGAGTGGCGTCAATCAGTAACCTTAATAAATCTATTGAGTTGCCAGTGTTTTTTCCCCAGTTCTCAAACAAGGCAGAATTTAAATTTCATCTGTTGGATGTACACAGACAATTACGTTTTTATTTTCACAGAACCAAAGACCTCAGAAAATCTGATCAGTTGTTTGTTTCCTTTTCGGAAAACAGAATTGGGTCTCCTGTCTCCAAAGTCACTCTGTCCAGGTGGCTCTCCAGTTGCATTTCTTTCATTTATTCCTCAGGGGGTAAAGATTTACCGTTCCCGGTGAAGGCTCACTCTACTCGGTCTGTATCTACATCTACAGCCTATCAGGCCAGATTGTCTGTGGATGATATTTGTGCTGCGGCTACTTGGGCATCTCCTCACACCTTTGTTACTCATTACAAGTTAGATGTGGTATCTAGGGGCAGGTCTTCCTTTGGTTCCACAGTGCTCAGGAGTATTTTCCACTGAGCCTCCCAGGATTTAGGTGCTGGGGACACTGTCCCACGGGTAAGAGTGTAGGCGAGATTGGACTACATAACATCAAGAAGTTATGTACTCACCATAACGTTCTATGTATGTAGTCCATCTCTCCTCACATTCTTACTTACCCCCACTCCTTCCTCCGTCCAGGAGGATCTGGAGGTTAGGTCTGGTTTCAGAGCTCTCTTCATTCTTAGTTTGTTCTTCCTTTCCTTGGGTGTTATGCATGGAGAATGAGTGCTGTTGTTCGCAGAAAACTAGATCTGGGGATATAAAGCAGTGCAGCATGGGATACCATCTTAGCCCAGCCAATAGAAAGACTTTGAGCTAGAAAAGTTTTGGCCAAGTCAGAGCCGACATTCAACTCTGAACCCACGGGTAAGAATGTGAGGCGAGATGGACTACATACATCGAACGTTATGGTGAGTACATAACTTCTTGTTTTCCAGGCCTAGAGCTGGATTTGCTTCTACTCTCTTGCAGGGCCTTGTGGCTTCAGCATAATCGTGTTTCTAGTATCCTACTCTTTTGCTTTGAGAATATGCAATGTCAGCAATCACCTGGAGCAGGAATAGAACCCACAGCCAGCAAAGACAAGTGTGCTACGCGTTAAGGCACTACATAGAGCACTCAACAAATCCATTTGGTTCAAAAAATGAAGTTGAAGTAATAAATTGACGCTATACTGTGCTAGAATGCTAGAGATGTTACAGAAAAGAGCGTGCAGGGCCCTAGGACTAGAGGTTAGATGGAAATAACTAAAGTGGACTACCTTAAAACTCCTGTGTAACGCATACATTAGTCCTGCATACGTTTTTAATGTCAGCACTGAGTAAAAAAGTAGTTTTCCAAATGTAAGAAAGGATTTAGATTTAGTACACATTTGCTGGAACGACTGTAAAGTTAAACACTTGTAGAAGGGAGTTATGGCTGTATATAACTCTGGGTACTTGACATTTCTACTGCTGCAGATCTGATGCTTATTTATATTTGTTTGTGACTGCCTCTTGACTTGAATTATGATTGAAAAGAGTCTTTCGACCAGTCAACCTACCTGGTTATTAGTTATAAGTAAGTAAATAAAATGGAATAATGTAGCCTGAGTGAACAATGTAGAGCAGAAACATTCTTGTTTAAATTAGAAGTAGAACAGCTGTGTGGAATCCCAAAAATGTCATTGGTGTTGCCCATAGCTAGAAATGCACTAGTAAGACATTAGGAGGAAATCACCAAGCCTTAACAGTAGTAAATAGGTAGATATTTATGTTTAGCAATTCAGGTTGAAATAAATGGTAAGAAAGAGTAATTAAAAAGAGACTTGCATAGATTGAAAAGAGATTGCATCTGGGGGAAAGACTGAACATATGAGTAGATTTGCAGTAGGAAGCAGTTAAGCCATCTAGAAATCAAAACCTTGGTGACAAAAGAGAACTTGTGAAAATGAATGTGTAAGACACAAATTGAATGTAATGTAAAAACTGTAAGAATGCAACACAACAAGTAATGATATGATTTCTTAAAAGTATTCCCCAAACCAGTAAATGTTACATCCATTAAATGTACAAAAAAAAGGCAAAACCAACTACTGAATTATCACTGTAGAGACAGCAACGGTGTCTCTGCTATGCTTAAACAGTGCAAGTGAAACTCGGCCCAAACAAGGATAAAATTGATTTATTTTAATCAAACACCAAGCGTAAATAAAAAACGGTTAAGCGCTTTCACCTGTAAGATACAGACTTCATCAGAACACTGAATCATACAGCTAATTACTTTTTTAATTTAAGGTTTTTTAAATTGCCAATGGGGGTGAATTTAAATCATGAAACCAGGACTGAATTTAATGACTTGTTTAATAGTTTTGGTATTAGCTATATGAAGTTGATAATTAAGAAAAATGATGAGAGATTAAGCTGCATGGTTAGTGAGATTGATAAATTAAATAACGATATTGTGACAGATCTATTGTTCCCCCAATGGAAAGAATTGTATGAAAAGCAGTATAAATTAGCGGACACAAGAGCTAGTAAGATTTTTGAAAGAAAACATAGGAAAATCCGACGTGATATTGAACAATATCATGATAATAGAGCTTATTTATGGAAACAGGAACGTGTAGATTCATATAGATCAGATATGAATGATAATAGGGTTAGTTATAGGGGGGCGGTATTATACACCGGTACGGAAGGTGAATTATCAACAAAGGGACAAGCACAACAGATGGTAGACACTAGTTTTTGTCATATAAATTCAAGATATTCACAGGACGATGTTTTAGACTTTAGTGGTAGGGACAACAGCTTAAGTATGTTCAATAAGCCAGATGTAGAACATGTTGTAGTAGAACACAATGATATAAAAATATTCAATTATACTACCTTGAATATAAAGGAAGAACATTTTTCACTTTTTCAAAAAGGTATGAAGTATATACCTACAGCAAAATTCCATCTGGTGGATGTTCTAACTGATATTAAATTATATTGTCGTAGATTAACTCTAGCCTTCACTTTCCAAAATGATAATAATGTTATATTACCCAATCAACTTAGGAAAAAAAGCACATATATACCTGTTGCACAAAAAAAAATGTATTAAATTATGAGGAGCTCACATGCCGAGATATCTATGAATATAATTAGTCAATGAAGATATGTGACTATATAGACAATTTAAATGTTAACGAGAGGAAATGCCTGGTAGAATTAATAAAGAATAAAGACATTAGGGTAATGAAGCCCGATATGGGGGCTGGTATAGTTCTATATAATACCATTGATTATATTAATAAAGTGCAAAGTATTTTAATGGATACAGGTAATTATATTATATCACATAATGAAATTAATATAGGGTACCGTAAAATTGACTTAGCCCTGGATGAATATTTAACAGATAACAGGATTACGTTGGATATATATAATTTTCTTAAGGTGGAGTTCCAAGTATTAGCCACAATAGTGGGTATCCCTAAAATACATAAGGATATTAATAACCCCCCGTTTAGACCAATTATATCAGGCAGTAGATCAAAGACATTTAATATAGGGGTAGCCATTGATCGATGGGTTAAGCATGTATATGTAAATGCGCCACATTTAGTTAAAGACTCATGGATGTTTTTGTCTCATTTAACCACTAGTAGATGGAAGAGGAACTTGACATATATAACCATTGATGTCATCGATTTGTTCTCCTGTATACCGAGACAGTCTGAGAAGGTATTCAAACCTTAGTTGGGACCGTATCAATTTAATTACAGACATGATAGGTTTGGTACTGGAGCATAATTATATTTATTTTGAGGGCGAATATTACAAACAGACGAAGGGGGTCACCATGGGCGCCTCTTGTGCCCCCATATTCGCCAGTTTTGTTATGCTTGAATGGGAAAACCAGTACCATTTTACTAGTAGTTATTACCAACATGTCGTATACTATACCAGACTTTTGGACGACATGTTTGTGTTATGGGATGGACCTACAGAGCTTATTAATGAGTTCTTAGAATATCTTAACAACACTAGTAATTTTTTGAGGTTCACTCATAATATTAACACAGAAGGTATTGTCTATCTTGACACCTTTGTTAGACGTACTGATACTGGTTTTCAGTCGGAAATATTTAGAAAGGAAACGTTTTCTAATGGATACCTTGATTATACTAGCAACCATCCCAGACATATTTTAAGAAATATCTATAAAGGTCATTGTATACGGGTAGCAAGAATGACTTCCAATTACGATTTAATGGTTAAAGAGATTAATACTATAAGGGCTATGTTTGTCAATAGAGGCTATCCCATACTATTATTGGATGATGTATCGGCTTATGTTATTAAAGAATGGGGTAAAAAATATCTCCCTATCTTAGGCATTGGTTCTGAGAAAATATTTAAAATAAAACAATAAGGAGCAAAATGATTTCAATAGAGTATGTGTATTAACATATTCTCCTTATGTGAATTGTGTGAGAAATATTATGGAAAAGCATTGGAATATGTTAGCAATAGATGAAGAAGCTAGGAGGGTAGTTGGTATAAAACCATGCTTTGTATATAAAATGGGTATGAATATAAAGAATTTATTGAATATTATGACACATGAAAAAAATGGATTGGATATCCACACAAAAAATGTGGATTCTGTAAACAGTGTTTTGTAATTAATGAAGCAGTAGGATGTAGCTTGAACAATGTCAATAATACTTATGTGAAGTTCAAAAAGGGAAATTGTAATAGCAGGAATATTGTTTATTTGGCCAAGTGTACAGTATGTACAGCTTTCTATATAGGAAAAACAGAAAGACAGTTTAGAAAGCATATTTATGAACATTTATACAAAATCAAGGTTAAAGATACTAAAAATGCTTTGTTTAGACATATTAGTAAGAATGGAGAAGCACATACATTTAAATTTGCTATAATTGATTATGTTAATGTATCACCGCGGGGTGGTAATTATAAAGCCTACCTCGGTAGGAAAGAAAGTGAATGGCAAATGTTAACAAATGCTACAAAATATCCTGGTATTAATGATTACATTTCCATCAAACCCCTTTTACAGCTTTTATAGCTTGGGTAAAATAATTTTTTTTTAATAGTAATTGCAATTTTGTGCTTATATAAGAAGTTTTTAATATGATTTTAATTTTTTTTAACATAAGGTACTACTGAGTTATGTATTAGCTTGTAATAGCAATTTGTGGTATTTTATGTAGTGGCACTTTAAATTTGGTTATTTGGTATTACGCTTGTATCAAGTGGCGCCAAAAAGTTTTTTAAAAAGTAATTAGCTGTATCATTCAATGTTCTGATGAAGTCTGTATCTTCCAGATGAAAGCACTTAACCGTTTTTTTATTTACGCTTGGTGTTTGATTAAAATAAATCAGTTTTTATCCTTGTTCGGGCCAAGTCACTTGTACTGTTTAAGCATAGCAGAAACACTGTTGCTGTCTCTACAGTGATAATCCATTAAATGTAGTTAGAATCTTTGTATATATGTGGTAGGTCAGATACGTTCGACTTCAGTTAAGGTGGTATATTGAAAAAGATAAAAAAGAAAGCCATCAGAAAAGGTGTAAGTGTAATGTGTACATAGTAAAAGGTGTAAGATGACCAAACTGTACAGAGTGGCAGACAGTGTAGAGGAGTTAGACATGAATTGCACCCTTTAGACCTTTTGCCTGTTTGCACATACTGGGAATTTTAGCAGTTTGTAAATGCCCACCAAATCCAAGGTCACCAGTAATTATATAAGTTTCTGGTAAGTGGGCCTTTCCAAGTTGCAAAATTAAAAAAAGAAGAAGAAAAAAAGTTAAATGCCTGTGATAAAAACCCATGCAGTGCAGTGGGATAAACTAGGCGCTATGTCTCAAAAAGGATCATAAAGCAGTATCCACCTAGCTGGTAAAACTTTGCCCAGTGTTAAGCATTATGGAAATGTCCCATTGTAACGCAGTAAAAGTGTTGCAGTCAACTAGTCTGTGGTAAAAGTGTGGATAGAGAGTAGATTGAAACACTTTAGCAAACTGTGACTCCATTGTCCAGCAAGACTATGTTTTTGATGCTTCATAGGATGTTATTTATTGAGGCCTAAAGATTTCTTTAACCTTGCAAGCAGCGGTGGGGGAAGAGCTCTTGCTGTATATTGGAGAGCACAGCACTATAAGGTTGCATTGCGGACCACAACAATTTATCAGTGTTCATTTATTTATCTGTGTGTGTTTGCTTACCAGTGCTGTTATTGACTTCACCATTTTCAGGTACAACCTGGATGACACAATTACAGTTCATATATCATTAATAAGCAGATTAATAGAAAAAAATACAGTTGTTAGTAGATTAAATCACAGCTTGTAAAAACATGTTGTAAATTAATGGCATAAAAATAGAGCAGGAGATACTGCATAAAAGCTTGATATTGATAATTAAATCCAAAAGTATAGTAACATTTTAAGATTTAAATTCTATAAAAAAAATGTATAGTTAGGTAAGAAAGATGGAGGTGTGTGGTGGAGAAATAAGTGTGCCATGTAATGTGGCTCCCTTGATTGTAAGAGCACTGTGCTTCATTGAGTTAGCATTACTTTTGTTCAGTTCTGAATTTGGGTAGTAGGGGACTTCTTTTAGGTGGCTAGGTAGTGATTCCAAAGAGTGGCGGCTGTAGTGAAGAAGGAATGCTTGGTTCTGTGAGCAGCCTCTCAGGTTACAGGAGAATGTTGTTTCTTTGAATTTAGTGGCTGATGGGGAGTACAAGTTGTGATCTGAATAAGATATCACATTTTTGAATTATGGAGAGACAGTTTGCTTTGGATAGAGTGAGACAGTGGTGTTCCCAGGGAGAGGAATTAGTGATGGAGGCAGATGTTGTTGGAGATGTTTTATAGACAGTCAATGGCCTTTTTTTTTTTTTTGGTAGCTGAAACAATGATAGGATGACCATGTTGAAGTTGGAGTTCCGCATACAAAAATTCACCAAGATTGGTTTGCTGCATTAACTGATAAAACTTTCGGGTCTTCTCCCATTTAGCTTGGGAAGTATAAAATAATGTCAAAGACTTTCTTACCCGCTCGGAAATTTTTATCCAGATATTTCAGAGAAACTGATTTGGTGAATCATGTTTCCAAGCTGTGTTTTGATCATTTGTAGGGGTGCCGTAATATTATGTTTATCCTACGTTGCTGTAGTCTTGGAGTCGGTACATTTGTTTGGCAGTACTTAGGGTTACCCCCTCCCACTGGCACCTTGCAAGCATGGCAGATTTCAGTCTGACTGGTGTAGCATTTTTTCGTTACTCACATGCCACAGTATATTTTGTCAAGTACTGTTGTTATATAATGAATAAAGAGGACCAGTGGAGTGAATGCTCAACGGAACAACAAACTCAAAGATAAACAGTTAAAAACAAACACCGCTGAGCAAAACAATGGAGGATTGCAGTCTCATTTTTAAATCAAGTAACTTCTAAATCCAATAGCCAATGATGTAAATAAATAATCAGGCGAGGTAGTAGTAGTAAAAAGTTATTAATAAAAGAGGTGAGAGGTGAGCGCTTTTACTTCTTCTTTCAGACCTATACAACAAACTGTACTGTAAAAAAGCCAAAAAAAAAAAAAAAAATCGGCCCAAAATCCTGTCCATTATTTAAAATTAAAATGCTCAAAAAAAAAATATCAAAAAAAAAAATATAATACAAAATCAAAATCTTAAAACAAAAAAAAACAAACAAATCATTCACAAAGCCATTCATATTAATAAATAAATCATAAATCATAAATATGTCAAAAGTATTTTGGGAACATAACAGTCAAAACATATATCAAAGCATTATCATAAAGGTTATGCATATAGAGGTTCAAAAAAACCAAAAAAAAAAAAAAACTAAAAACTCTTCATAGCTTCTTAACATCTTTTTGATTTCTGCCCTTCTTGATTTCAGCAAAGGTCCTTGGGGAACCCTTCCATTGACCCTAAACTTAATAATGCAATGGAACAATAATCCCTGTCCAATCCTGTAATCTGTATAATTGTTAATGTCCTATGTCCTGTCCCTCTATGTCCTTCCCCTGAACTTAAAATCCTGACCTTGCCTTGACCTTTAGTGTGTTATTGTTTGGATAGTGCATGTGTGTGTGCTCTCCTTGTGTGGTATTGCCTTGTGTCCTCAGTGTCCTATTGGTCTTGCCCTATTGGTCTCTGGACAGACTGGCCTACATAGTAGGGCTGCAGCAAAATACCCAACCATATGGATATCGGAAGACAGGGGGTCGGTTTATATATATGAAAAATTGCATTTGTTTTGATGTGGTCATGTAGGGTAACAAAGCAGGTGGGTGTGGATCATTGTGGACCCTTGGGTAGCAGAGCAAACTCTTTAAGTTCTTTTTATTCGAAAACTTAATCTAGGTCGAAGTACCTGTAAGGCTCTTAATAGTTGGGTCAAATGATAAAAAATGCTTTAGAGTGCTAAGGTCTCCTAATTCACTTGCCAGATGGCTGTCTAGGGTGTATATCTAGACACATCATTTGATTGTCCTTCACTATGTTCTTGTATACATAGCCAGGATGTGCTGCACGATGCAGCAGTGCATTCCTATAGCAGGTCTTGCGATAAACACGATAAACGGTTAACTATCCCACAGGGTAATTCAACAACAACATCTAAAAAAAAAGGATAAAACTTCAGAAAGGTGACAGACATGTTGATCTGTGTAAAAAAACTGACTTGTATTGTATTGTAGAGCCACACCACACAGAGGAGAGATCATCTAGACAGCCATCTGGCAGCATTAGGAGATAGCTACAGAGCATTGAGGAGAGGAACGTGGCTATGACCTAGATATCTCCAGAGGGGGCGGGGCATTGCAGATCTGAAGGAGAACAGACAGAAAACCATATTTCCTGGTGCTGTTGTCTGTAATATGAAGCTGGAGAGGCCAGTGATGGCTTGATAGCCAAGAGAAATTGGTTCAATATGGACAATGGGTGCATTTTACCATTTTTACACAGGGGGATGTAGGTACACTCTTAAAGATATTTCTAAGCATTGGGCATTTTTTTACTATTTGACCTAAACTATTAAGAGAGCCTTACAGGTACTAAAAGAGAGAAAAAGTTTGGAAAAAAACCTTTTTTGCCAAGTGTTCACTACCCACAAGGGTCCACAATCCACCCACATCGACAAAATGCAATTTTTGTTCATATATAGAAACGACCCTGTCTCGATCGACATCCATATGGTTCGGCATTTACACTACATCAGGGAGGGTATGTCAATTGTGTCCAGAGATAGTTTACCTGCAGTCTTGCACTGTCCATATGTAGGCAAGACAGACAAGGACAGACAGGGAGGAGATTAGGGATGTGATAGGAGCACGTATACCACACAATACATGGCACTACACATAACACACCTCACAATCCAAACAAACACATGACAAAGGTCAAGAGCAGGATCTTGGAACAGATCTCAAGGACATACAGGAGAGGGACATAACAATTTATACAGAGACCAGGGAACCCATTGGATTTATTAGTTAGAGGCAGATATCCCCCCAGGTCTCAATGGAAGGGTTCCCCCCTTTACCTTTGCTCAAAAGGTTATTGTCCAAAAGATGTTAAAGATGTTAAGAGGCTTTTTTTTTACTTGTTTTGCTCAGCGGTGTTTGTTTTTAACTGTTTAAGTACTGTTGTTAGTTATGACCAGTAAGCTGTACAGTGTCTGTCTCAGCCCCTTACATGACATTTACGGTTTTGAGTAAAGTCTGGACAGCAGGGTTTGATGTGACCTCCTGGTACCACAGGCATACTTGAAAAACTAGAGGTCATTGATGGGATGCAGAGTGAAAGTACTTCTTATGAAAATGTCACAAAACATTATTCCAAAGTAAAGATTTTATATGAATGCAATAGCCTTTCTGAGGAGTCATAGGTGCAATGGCTGCAACAGGATTTAGACTGAGTAGAACAGGCCAAATAGATTTAAAGGTTGGAGTTGCCGAAGACTTCTGGGGTTTTTGTTAGTCAGGAAAGTATACAGCTTATCAGCATATTCTGAGACATTAGGTGGGCTTTGTGGTGCACTTTCTTTTGCTGCCTGCTTCTGTCGGCTTCTTCTGGGTCTGGACACATCTGATGGTTTCATGAGAATCACTGCGTTCCTTGATGGTTTGCTTGCATGAAATTAATTGTGCAAGATGGAGGCAGGATATTAAATTCTAGGTTATGTGGGCAGTGAAGTTGAATTGTTAGAGCAAGAGTTGCTGAGTCATTGAAAGTGGAGCATTAAATATTTTAAAATGAAAACAGCAGCTAAAGTATAATAAAAGTAACCTTTAGTTAAAATAGTGCGATTCCCAAATGAGTCACATTGTCAGTAGCCTTTAGTTAAAATAGTGCGATTCCCAAATGAGTCACATTGTCAGTAGCCTTTAGTTAAAATAGTGCGATTCCCAAATGAGTCACATTGTCAGTAGCCTTTAGTTAAAATAGTGCGATTCCCAAATGAGTCACATTGTCAGTAGCCTTTAGTTAAAATAGTGCGATTCCCAAATGAGTCACATTGTCAGTAGCCTTTAGTTAAAATAGTGCGATTCCCAAATGAGTTACATTGTTCTTATAAGCTAATACTGCAATATTTCTCCTTTCTTTTTAGCCCAAGTGGTACCATTCTTTCCTCTCTCGAGCAAGTGAGTGCTTATCTCCTGGCAGATGGAACCTGTAAGTGTGGCCTGGAATGTCCACTCATCGTACACAAGGTAGGATACTTTTGCAGAAATTCCTCACAGATTGCAACATAGTGAAGGAGGGCCCTGCTTGTTTCCATTTTATTATAGCAAAGTACTTTCCATTGATGTAATTGTGGTGCATTTCATAATACAGAAGATAAAGTATTGCATTTCTAAAATATTTGGCACTGTAGTAATGCACTGAGGTACTAATTTCTTACCAAAGAAAAACATTTTGTATCTGTATTATTTAGGTATTACATGATGTTCTCCATTGCTTGGGCCTAGCGCTAAGGTGAACTGCTGCATCTGCACATTTCTCTGCATCTGATCATTTAAGTTCAAAAAATGAAATTGAATGTGTAAAAGCCAGTGGAATGACACTGTTTGAAATTGAACATTTAATTTTCAGTAGTCATTGTATAGCACAATTATTTCATGTTATACCTTTCAGAGCTCATCTATTATTTGTGCAGCGTAGGAGAGCCTTTATCACAGATGTCATGAATTTCCTTGCATCTTTTAACTCTGAATTTTTGTCTGCATTTTCTGTCCATAAATGCAGAGGCAAAAGTAAGGAGTAAAAACTGACAATGTCAGAAAGAATGATTTAGTCTTGAAGTGTTTAAGAACCCTTCTGTACCCATATGTGCCAGAAGCGATGTACATGTGCAGTGGTAACACTAAGACCAGGTATTTCACTGATTACCTCTTTTGTGCACTTTCAAGAATCATCTGTTTAAATTTGTCATGGGCAACAATCCCACACAGACAGTGGTACCATAGCATTATCAGACGCACTCCACAAATACTACATACTACTACAAATGTTGATGAAATTCTCTGGGATTCCACCTCAGAGGTGGCAGACATTTTGATAGTGTAACAAATGTTGACAAATTCACGTAAAATTTCATTGCAACTGCTCACAGTTCAGTGGAATAGCTGTTGCTGAAGTGGTGCCCTGACATACTTCAACCTTGCTTATTCGGTAGCATCAAACAGTAGGTCAACAAAGCAGTGTCTGACAGGTTATGTTTCATAATATTACCCTAAGAGTGCTTTCACTAGTAAAACAGATCTTGAACCTTAGTGCCCATATAAATGAGGCCAAATATACTTGTGGTCTTAAGGATTTTTCAAATGGCATTATTAGACAATAATTTCTTAATTTTATAATATTGTTTACTACAGCAGTGGTTATAAAACCTTACATCATCCCACTTGAATATTGTGGGGTGAAATTAATTTTTAGCACCGTTTCCAGAGAGGGTCTGTTTGAATGCCCATGTTCGTATGTCTAGGCTGTAAAAAGTGGTTCCCAAAAGGATCATCTATGGGATAATAAAACCGTGGGAATGCAAGAACGGTAAGGCACTAGATGGAATTGTCATCTGTGGTAGGTTCACATGGAAGAGCAGCATACTAGTCATTCAAGCTTATAGCTCCTCAGGTTTCCAAAAGTAGGTTGTCTACTTGGGCTGCTAGCTGCAAAGTTTCAGTTTGTATTCTTGGATCCTGGAAAAGTGGATCAGAAAGTGGATAAGACTGCCCTTTATCCTCTAAAGGGAAACATGGCATACCTGCCGTGGTGACTAACTCCTGCTGGAATAAACAGTCTAAAGATAAGTATTTGATGTGGCAGACATTGAGAGGGACTGGGGTCATGGTGGATTAACTCCAGTGGTAAAGGAATAGTTAGACATGTAGGCAAAAAACCTTCTCATCTAAATTATGATGGCTTCAGATGGCTGCTGTTCTTCTCCTCAAGTGCAGTCTCTCCAAGGAACCAACTCACCATGCACAGCTCATGAAAGATCACTGTTTCAATAGGAATTCAGTGCCTTTGTGGTCTGTAAGTGTGTGCAAAAGCTGTGATTCATTTCTTTAGGGAGATTTCTCCCTTCTTCAACTTTGTGTGACCACAGACTTACAGTAGAAAGTCGATTATACGATTGTTGATCATCAGAAACTTCAGTTATCCGAACCAGCCTTCCAAAGTTTTCGGGTAGGAAAAAATCATAGTCTGAATATGTAAACATTATACGTATTTGCTCGAGTGCATTTTTTGAGCTTGTAGCCAGCTCGTGTGTGAAAAATAGTCTTTATTGTCCACTGGAATCGCTGAATGGTTGAAAATTGTATTCCTGTGTGCAGAAAAAAAAAAAAACAATTTTAGAATTTTTTTTTATCCAGTTCAATTATATGTTTTACTATCCGAATAGTTTGATTGTCCGAACTACCCTAGATCCCAATTAGTTCAGATAATTCAGATTATCGACTCTGTACTGTAGTATGTCTAAGTTCTGGAGGTTGTAGGGGGCTTGACCCCATACAAAAATTGAGGCTTTTTTTATTTTGTGTTGTCAGATCAGTTTTTGGAGGATCGTGTTCAGAAAGTTGCTTTTTTGGGGAGTTGCCACTTAACTCCGAGGATGTATGTTGGCTGCTTTAGACTCACTGTCCAGCTATCCCTGCTTTTCTCTCTACTGTGCTGAGGCTGGATGGATTTAAAGTGTAATAGGAAACAAATTGGCTAAATAATATATCTGTACAAAAAGTGTTAAAAAAATAAGTTCACAAGTTGCTACTTCCCAGCAGTGAGGTATCTTCATTCTGTTCAGTTCATAGCAGCATATAGCAGAAATTAAGGCACCCTATCTATAAATAACCCATTTATTAATTTTTTTTTTTTACATTTCTTCTTCTCGGTGGTACCGCAATCTCTGTATTCGTATATGTAGGTATTGGGGTTGCAGGGTGTAGCCTTTCCCCATTAGGAAGTACAGTACGGAGTTTACCCCATGCAAACACTGTTTTAATGTTTTGCAGTGACTGTCAAAGTTCCATTTGTGTTGAATCAGTTTTATTTATTTATTTTGTTCGTTTTGGAACTCACATTATGAAGTCTTGAACTTCCAGTAGGAAACCATTATTTTCACCAATCTCAAGTTGAGATTTGAGTAACATTTTCTTTAGCTAAGGCTGTACTGGCTGTATTTACACTTAGCTACATTAGTTCAGATTTCATATCACTCTGCTTAAGTTCTGTTTATTACATAGTTAGCAGTTGTAGCATTGAAGCAGTGTACTATCTTGGAGATTTTTTTTTTGTACACAAGAAAAGCTTGCCATGTTGAATTCACTTCTTCATTTCCTTCTTGTACTATATTATGTGCAGACAGCCTCAAAAAGCTAGTAGCAAGTAGACTTTCATGACTTATTTTCTGCACCAGGGGAAAGACGCCTCCTTGATTGTTGATAGCAGTACCTATACTTGTTTAATTTAAGGTTTATTGCATATAAGTAGCATCATAACAGTAAATTCAAGTGCCCAGGCACTACCAAAAAAGCAGGTTTAGATTCAGGCGCTGGCTACATTGAGAAGAATAATGGTGCCATAACTGCAGTGACACGGGTTTAATTAGTATTCCCAGGGTTGGTAGAAGTGAGCAGCTTATTGTGGGCTTTTTAGAGGGGTGCAGGATATAGTTTTGGGGGATATAGCTCCTAGCAGAAACCAGTAGCTCAGGTATCTCAGTAGGCAATCACGGGCATGCAGGGGTGACAAAAGCAGGATGACCGTGTTTGGAAGCACATGGTAGTGCATATAGCAATGTAAGTAATGGCTGTTGCATGTCAAGACTTACCCCTGTGAAGGGAAGGCAGTTTTAGGTGCAAGAGAAAAATCCTTTAGCATATGTGTATGAAGGACACACAGCATCTTACTGTCCCATGAAGTAGGTTGGGGGAAGCAAAGGGGTGTACTTGTAGGATGAGGATAGATGGCTTTGTTGAGAAAAGACTGCAAAACAGATGAAAAATATGCAGGTTAGATTGCCTTTTTATCAAGTATTGATATCGGGGTGTAGGCAACAAGAAAGGAATTTGGGGGGAGCCTAATTGAAAGACCAGCACTAGTAGAGTTTTTAGTAGAATCTATAACATAAGCTACTGTTAAAAAAGGGGATAATTAGTAGGGCACATAAAACATTGCATGATAACTATAGGAATCAATCAGAGGAGGCTAGAAAGGATTAGGAAGCAAGTAATTCACAAAGAAACAATGAGGGTTATATGTATGGCTCCTGAAGATGCAACAAAGTTTCGAAGATTTCAGATCTTTGCTTGGAAATGTTTGCATAGGTATTTTTATATCCCAAGCATACTCCAAAGAATTCTTCCTTCGGTAGATTTCAAATGTGTGATAGGGAAGAAAGAAGTAATTGGATACATATTTTTGGGAGTGCATTGAGATGGCAGACTTTAAAAATTCCTTGCAGACTACTCTGTCAAAAGTACTGGGTGAGCAAATTGGTGTAACTAAGCAAATACTTTTTTTGAGCTATGATACAGAATTGGAATTGCCTAGACATAGTAAGGTCTTGCAGAGTTAAAATTTGGTACTACAAAATGGGAATCTAGAACAGTTAGTTTAAACTTTGAGGTAGTGAATATAGTAAGAGAGACAAAAAAAAACAGGAAGTGTAATCTTTAGAAAAGGGTATGAGCACATTAAGTAGAAAAACATGGGAATTAGAGGAACAGTACATGCAGAATAATGTTTTGGAGGAGTGAGGTTTAAGGGAAAGCAGGAATTGAATGGGCAAGTAATAGTTGACTGACAATGACTGTATAGAAGATTATGACTGTATAATGTTTGCAAATGAAAATGTGTCAATATGTTTTTATTCATTTATATAAATGTATGATTGCCAGTGCCATAAGTGATAATTCAATAAAGATGTTTCTTGTTTTAAAAAAAATGTATATATGTCAAGGCACTGATATAACCTGGAAACTTCCAAGATCGCTGCACACTGATCAACAGCTTAACTTTAGCCCTCCAGGTATGAAAACAGAAGTTGAGAAAAAGAAGTGCCATTGAAAACGTTTTTTTTTTTTTTTGGATAAAATTCAGTTACTAGCTAGTATGTACATTGCCTGGTTGTTACAAAAGAAAAAAGTTGGAGAACCTGAAAGAAAATCAACCAGGAAAGGTAAAGAAGAGGAGGATTCTGGAGCCATTCAGCAAAAACAGTTCAAGCTTCAGCTTTGTTTCAAGAGAGATCTTCCAGCAGTTTAGAGGAACAATAAATCAATTGTACTCAGAGGCAATTAAAATAAATTAAAAACTGAAGGAATATATCAACTCACATAAAAGAATGGAAAAACAGAAGAAGTTTTAACTAGCTGTTCTGAAAAACTGATAAAGTTGTAAAAATCATAGGGTGAAATGAAGAAAAAGCTGGCCGAATATGAGGCTTCTCAAGAAGAACTGTGTCAACAAATATTAGAATTAAAAGACAGAGTATGCTAAGAAAACCTGAGATTTTCAGTACGGAGAAAATGGAAGGCACAGTCTGTATTAATTTAATGAAAGCACAAATAAGCAACTGGATTGGTGTTCACAGCAGGATTTCTTAATTGAAAGGCCGCATTGAGTGGGCATGAGAAAGAAGCCAGTATGTAGCATAGTAAAGATGCAGTCATACCACGAGAAAGAGTAATTCCTGACAAAGCTGTAGCAGAAGTGCAAACTGTTAAAAATTGTTGAGAGCAGAGTGTTTCTAGAAAATGATTACTCATTGTACACCAGGCAGAAGAGAAGTAAATTTCTCCTAGCAATCAGGTAATATCGAGAGGCAGGTGTGAGATTCAAGTTGCTGAATCTGTCTGTTTTCAGAGTATTTTCGTCCTGGAGGATCAAAGACAGGAAAAAATAATTTAACAAGATTTGTTAGTATTTATATATTTGGTGTTTTATCAATGTCCAACAGCTTTTTTTAAATGTTTAGTTTCAGCTTGTGTGTCACATGCATACAGTAATGTTTGGCAGGTTGATCTTTTATACAGTTTATCGTCATATCTATTTGAACCTATGTGACATCTTACAAGATTTTGTTTTAATGAAAACCCTCAAAAAAAAAACAAAAAACCCCAGAACCTATTAATTTAATTCAAACAGACAAAACTATGTATAACTTCAAATACTGAAGTGTAACCCTCCTAATAAAAACAATTGTCCCAGACTGACCACTACAATCACAGGTTTGAATTAACCTACAATGGTGTACTCTGCTAAGATGCATGGTGCAGCCTGTTCTTCAACTTACACAAAGTGCTGTCTGTTTTTGTCTTATCTTTATTCCTGTCCCAGAAGTAGAAATCAACCTGAAAGCTTTCAGAAAACATGATTTCCTAGCCACTGAATGAAAAAAATATCCCGTTTTTATTGCCCTTAGCTTGTCTCCATAGGAATATGCGTACCAGAGACACAGTTGCTTTCAGCTTCTAGCTTCTCATTTTGCATTGTGAACATTTATTTGCTAGAGAAAACTTTTCATTACATTCAGTGTTTATTGCTTCCCCTTAAAATTTTGTATTAGATCAAGCCAAGGGCCTTGATCCAGTCATTCACCTATACAAAAGTAAGAAAAAGCAATTTTACTTAAATCATGCTGTTTTGTCCAGACTTTCTTTTTCTTTTCTGTTCTTTTTTTTTTTTTTTTTTTTACATTGCAATGCCTAGATTTCTTAAAACTGAACAAGAAGAAAGAAGGAAAAAAGGGTCACCTTTTTACTTTAGTATCCCTATTACACACAAAAATAATTGAAAAGCTTTACTTTATAACATATGCACTATGTGCGATGTTTTATAACAGAAGGAAGAAACTCTTGCAAAAGAGAGTAAAATCCCACGAGTGGAGGAGCTCCCTGGTCAGCCTCAGTAAGAAGCTGCGATCCCTGATAAAATCCTCCAAAGCTAGTTACGAAAACAAAATCGCCATTGATTCTAAAGACAACCACAAAGCATTCTATAGCTATGTCAAGAATCTCAATGGCAACACTCAGATCTGCTTTGAGTTACAGCACAATGGTACTAAGTATACAGACTCAACTGATATTGCCAACATCCTGGCAGATAGGTTCAGTGCTAACTTTACCCCCCTCTCACCCCCTAAAGAGCCCATCTCTATACTGGAAGAATGCAAAGTTCCTGTAATCATGGCTGCACAGGTAAAAACCACACTCTCCAAAGCCAAGAACACAGCATCCATGGGACCAGACAACATCCCAGGCTGCGTTCTACACGAACTACAGAACAAACTGGCACCCCACCTAAGTACCATGTTCAATCATAGCCTCACCTCAGGCTTTGTGCCTGCTGAATGGCGCACAGCAATGGTTATCCCACTCCACAAGGGGGGAGCCACCACTGCCCCATTAGCTTGACGAGTCTGGTCTGCAAGGCCATGGAACGTATCATCATGGAACTTATAAACAAAGATATTGGTTATCTCCAAACTCTGGATCCCACCAGTTCGGGTTTGTAAAAGGCAGATCATGTCTCCTAAACCTGATAGACTTCTTTGAAGCAGTCACCAAAGCCGTAGACAAGGGTAAGGCGGTTCACATAGCTTATCTAGATCTTGCCAAGACTTTTGACACCATCCCCCACTCTGGAATTATAGATAAATTCACTAAACTAGGTATAAATCCCTATGTCACAAGATGGGTTGCCAACTGGCTCACTGACAGAACCCACACTGTGAAAGTAGCAGACTCCAAATCCAACTTCAGACCAGTGACAAGTGGAGTACCACAGGTTTCAGTCCTGGGTCCTCTCCTGTTTGGTATCTACTTCTCTGAAGTACAGGCTAACACAGAAGGTCTTTGGCTAATGAAGTTCGCAGATGATTGCAAACTAGGAGCCATAATCGAAACTCCTAACGATGTGGACATCCTACAAAAGGGCCTCACTGAGACAGATGCTTGGTGTCAAAGCCATGGCCTCAAGCTCAATGCCAAAAAGTGCATTGTCATCCCCTTTGGTAAAAACTCTGTACCCATGAACTACAACATAGGCGGTAGTATACTTAACACTGAAAGTGTGATAAGGGACCTTGGGACACAGGTGGACAGTAGTCTCTCCTTTGATAATCACATCGCCACAGTAGTCAGGAAATCCTTCTATGTGGCACGCCTCATCACAAAAGGTTTCTCATCCAGAAAAAAAGAGGTCATTGTTCCCCTCTACTCATCACTCATTAGACCCATTATAGAGTGCAATGCCCTTTTTGGTATGTACCTCACAAGACATCTACAGCAACTGAAAAGGCTGCAGAAATACCTCACAAAGAAGACTACTGGCCTCAAACAGATGTCCTACGCAGACCGTCTCAAAAAACTCCAGCTTTACTCCATCGCATATCGCCTACTGAGAGGTGATCTCTGCCTAACATACAAAGCTATGTCAAACCCAGAGCTGTTGGACATGCTCCACTTAAAGAAATCCCAATCCCTTCGAGCTACACGCTCTAGGGACCTAAACCTTGTCACCACATTAAACAGAACATGCCGGAGGGATAGATTCCTGTCCCAGAGACTTCCCATACTCTGGAACAGACTACCTATCTATGTCAAACAGAGCTCCTCATTAGCACTCTTCAAGAAAAATCTTGATGACTGGATGGGAAATAGGAAACTCACCCCGGGGATCACCTCTGTGGCTCTGCTCAACAGTGGCACAGGAAAATAATTTTCTTGGGTGGCAAAAGCCAGGGTACCTTTTTGGCTGGGCTTGTATAGGCCCCAGGGCCGATAGCCTAGTACCTACCTATGAACCTATGTTAAGAACAAAACATGTTTTACTTAGTATTACCTCTTTCCTTCCTCTTGCCCCATTCTTAATGTTCTTCCAAACTTTAATGACATGAAGTAGGGCATATGCTTTGGAGTGCCCTACAAGTTTAACAAAGTCAAAAAAGTCCAATATTTGCAGGCTTTCTTGTTCTGCCGTATTTTACAAATGTAATTGATGCTTTGTAATCCCACATTTACTTATTTACTTCCTTGCTTGTGTTTGTATAGCTATTTTTTTACCCAAAGCAGACCTCAAAAGAATTTTTCCTCAGGTAAATAGGAAATCTTGGAGATGTGATGGGGAAGAATGAGATAACTGTAAATATATGATGTGGGAGTCTAATGATTCCATACAGATGCATTGTCAGAAGTAGTGGGTGAGTAAATGACTGTAACCAAGGGTATCATTTTTTGAGCTGTGACAGAGGACCTGGATTAACTAGACATAGTAAGGCCTTATTAAGTTTAATTCTGTGGCAGCCAAAAAAGCAATTACTAGAAAATGAAAATTAAAGTCTAAACAGACTGTATTTGAAGTATTGTGTATTGTAAAAAAACTGGAAGAGGGGTCTTTAGAAAAATGAAAGAGCAAATCACATAGAAATAAATGGAAATTGTGGCAACAGTACATGCAGAATAATGTTTAAGAGGAGTGAAGTTTAAGAGAAGGCAAGACTTCAGAAATTTATGTAATGTTGGGCTGATGATCATTACAAAGAAAGAAAGAAAAAAGCTATCTGATGTACAATGTATGTAAATGGAAAATACGTGAATATGGTTTGTTTTCTTTTTTAATGTATGTTTGCCTATGGCTTAAGTGATAATTTAATAAAGCTGTTTAAAAATATCATAGAAAACATTCTGTGCCTTGATTGGGTAAGGTAATGTCCTTGCAAAGCTGTAAGGTTACATTTAGCATTATTCACATATGAAAAATAAGAGGTCTGTCCACTGTCCATTTCATAAAACACTTCATGACAGGGGCATAGAAGGTTTTGGAACTCTAAACCAACATCTAGAATGTAGGCTTTTGTCCCACAGCTACATTCCCAGAGTGCCTTTTTCTGGACATTATAGCCTTTCATAACCTGCAAAACTTTATAGACATAAGCAAAAAATCCATTTAGCCAACAATGCATTATGTAAAAAAACTTTTAAGAAAATATGTAAACCATGGTAATTATGCCAATTTAGATATGTAAATTCTAGCACATCTCATTGCACAAAGTCTATACTCTAGTTTTAGTAAGTGTTGTCTTGGTGTACATGGTGTGTGCCTGACTACATCTGTGCTTCAGCATATGTTTAGGGCATAATAACAACACTGTCTTGGTGCTAAAATCACATGGAGTTGGCATCTCTTATTTCATTTTGCACCTTCGCTTTCACTTGATAGGTCATAGACTTCGTTTTGTTGTGTTTTTTTTTTTACTTCATGTATTTTTAATGGAGAACACACAGGATATTTAAGTGCTTGATCCCATAGGTGAGTAAAGTCACCAGAAACAATGCCATCATGCGTAGCTGTGAAATTAAGCTTGGTTTGTTAATAAAGGTGAGTTTGCTTGATGTCTCCTTAAATTGTTTCAGGCTGTTTCTCTCAAATTCTGTGTGGATTTTTGTTACAGTGAGACCCCCCCCCCAAGTCCTGTACAGCTGAATTGAGAATAAGTGTGTTGTATCGGTGCATTCATTTCTTTTCTAGCTGATTTCTTGGAGCTTGCAGTCACTTTGCAGGTTCCTTTTTTATGAAGGCAAATCTACCATATCCATAGCAAGTGCATAGAAACATAACAAAGAAATTCACGTTAAAAACAACCAGCATAGTGTGGTTGGAGCGTAGTACCTGGTCAAGTTGCTGTTAACCAGAGTAATGTGATAAACAAGTTACTGTAAAAAAAAAAAAGTGAAGAAAATATTTGAACAGTAGTCTTAATTCCCTCCTCTGGTAAAGATGAAGCTAAAAATTCTGAATTTGAAAAGACAATAAAGGGAAACAATTGTCTGTTTATAACCAAATCATTCAGCTTCATTTCTTATTTGAAGCCATTTAAGGAACAAAGCTATGGCTAGTTCAAAAACAGGATGCTTTCATATGATTTGTGGAAATTTTCATTTAGGAGCCGTAGATTTGTGTTTTTTTACTACATAGAATGAGATAGTAATGCTACTAATTTTAAAGCTACTGGTTTATTTTTAAGTACTGCCTACAGAGTATAAACAGCTACCTTTTCTTCCCTGTTTTATTCTCTGCTTCTGCTGCTGTTTTTGTGTTTCAGTTTGCGGTATTTCGTTGTGATTTTTGATGCAACTTCTTTTTTGTATAATAAACAGTACTCCTAAAGTTTGTGGTAAGTGCCATAGGATCTTGGGCAGATGGGACCTTAGTTTAACATTTTATTCAGAGGATAAGGCCTCAAAGATGCAGCACCCTGTAATGCTACATTCTAGTGTTAGTACTAGAACATTAAGTGAATTGCCTGCTGCCTGGTGTAGGGATACAGCCCACAGCCTTCTGATCTTCCAAGTTTGAAAGGCATCGTAGCTACTGGTACTGCAGTGTCACTCTGTACAGTCACTGGATTAGATTGCTTATGATGGGCCACTAACCCATATTGATCAGTCCATTGTTGTGTACACAAAACACATTGTAAGCAGGCAACTGATAGCTAGATGTGGAGTCACATTCTGTCAAAGACAAATTTTCACTATGCAATAATGGAGAAGAAGTTAAACTGATGATGTATTATTAATAAAGAAGCAGACCATGGGATAAAACATCGATAAGCCCCAATGCATGAAGCTGCAGTCGGGGACCTTGGAACTTGGGTTGATTAACCTGTCTCTCTTTTGATCATACTGTGACAATGGTTGTTAGGAAATCCTTTAATTTATCACAACTTATTACTGAAGGAATATCATCAAGGTCTGAAGAGGTAATCCCTCACTTAAAACCCAGGATTAAGCAAGCCAGTTATTGAGTACACCTCTGCTTTTGGGATGTATCTTACAGTACATATCAAACAATTAGAAATACCCCAAATGTTTCTACCTCAAAAGATCATAGGCCTAAAGTCCCTGAACTCCCAAGAGAGATGGGAAGCTCTATCCTTTTATTCTGTGCTTTACAGACTTACTGTGCAACTAGAGACCAAGTTGTCCTGGACCTCCAGTATATCTACAACCCAGTAACTGCAGCAATACTAAAACCAAGAACCTAAATTGTCACTAACAGATAAACCTGTAATTCACAGTGTATTATTTATAACCCACCATCTACCAAATCTCTGTAGTAATCTTCCCTTGCATGTTCATCAGTGTAACTTGCTTCACTTCTTTTAAACATAACCCAGGTGACTGGGTGGGTAACTATAAATGCACTCTAGGATTCACTGGTATGGCCCTCCTGGATAAAGTGTGACGTGAGGGAGAGAACTTAGTAGCCTTGGAATATCTGTGAATCTATTAATTTAGAACTAGCACATTTGCTGTTGTCATTATAAAGGCATTTTGTATCAGGTTGCTGACATGGGTCACTTTCTGATATGCTTTTATCTAAGGGATGTTGTCATGCTGTAATGATTTGTTGTATGAGCGGCCATTGTTTCATGGCTGCCTTTACGTGAGCACAATTTTTCTTTTCATGGTCATGTCATTTTGCACTTTTGAGGTGTTTTCTCTCCAGACCATATATACATTTTATTTATCTGTTTTACAAGCTGCACTGTATATGAAGGGCAGTATGTATTTTTAATAATATAACTTTCATCATCGTAGGAAGTTGAGATTTCCTTTTTGGCTGTAGATGTCATTTTGCACTTTTGAGGTGTTTTCTCTCCAGACCATATATACATTTTATTTATCTGTTTTACAAGCTGCACTGTATATGAAGGGCAGTATGTATTTTTAATAATATAGCTTTCATCATCGTAGGAAGTTGAGATTTCCTTTTTGGCTGTAGATGCCTTTTCTTTCTAGGAAGGTTCATACTGAATTTGGATATTATTTTGATTTCTTTTTATTACTTTTAACTCTTTATTTTTAACTGCATATTTTTTGAGTGTATGACCTTTTAATGTGTTTTTTTCTCTAGATCTCTAAGGTAGTCTCTGTATGTAATGTGAAGGGTGTAGAGTGATTGTGGATAGGAAAGCTGATATTTGTTGTCAATTTAGACTAGTATTTTCGGTGTTTGCAATATAGAGTTTACAGAGATTTTAAAGTAAAGCTTCCATCGTCAGAAGTTATTTTTCTTTGCATCGTGTATGTTTTTCTTTGTGTGTGTGTGTGTGTGTGTGTGTGTGTGTGTGTGTAAAACATATGGGATGGTTTCTAATTGTAAAATACTTTCACTTTCTGTTGAAAGATGTCTGTAGCAAAGCTGATACATGTAAGCTAAACATTTTGAGAGGTCTTGTTAGAGAAGAAAAGACGTTCTTTAGCAGTCACCCTTTCACTTTCAGACTGTGTTAGGAAGACAACTTTGGAAATACATACATGATAGCTGAACTAAGGCATGGGCATAGGTAATCATATTGAAGTACTATAAAGGGGAAGAAGAAAATGGAGATTGTATGGCTTATACATTATTTGTCAGTATTCCTAAAGTCAGTACTGTTCCTACAGAGAATTATATTAATGTTTAATATTCTTCTTCTTCTTCGTCTTTCGGCTTTTCCCGGTTAGGGGTCGCCACAGCGGATCACCTGTCCACTCATGATTGGCAGTGGAGGTTTACGGTGTCGAGTTGCCAGCCCGGCGCCCAACCTTCCACAGAAGGCACACACATACACGCATTCACACTTAGGGCCAATTTAGAGTGTCCAATCCACCTACAGCATGTCTTTGGAATATGGGAGGAAACCCACGTGACCACAGGGAGGACATGCAGACTCCGCACAGAAGGCACCCCAGTCGAGGATCGAACTGGAGAACGTCTTGCTGTGAGGCGGCAACGCTAACCGCTGCACCACCGTGGCTGCCCATATTAATGTTTAATATTTAATATTTAATACTGTTAATTATATTAACCAAATGTATAATTATAAGAAAAAAAAATTAACATAGTTTTTCATGATGCTATAATCTCTGTTATACCAAGAAATGCAGCTGTAAGCCTGAATCCTTGTAAGGCAACAACTTGGTTTAGAATAGAATGAAAAATTACTGCATAGGGACGGCTGTGGTGGTGCAGTGGTTAGTGTTGTCACCTCACAGCAAGAAGCTCTCCGGTTCGATCTTCGACTGGGGTGTCTTCTGTGCGGAGTCTGCATGTCCTCCTTGCAGTCATGTAGGTTTCCTCTGGGTGCTCCGGTTTCCTCCCACATCCCCAAAGACATACTGTAAGTGGATTGGACACTCTAAAATTGGCCCTAGGCGTGAGTGCGTGTGTGTGTGTGCGCCTTCCATGGAAGGTTGGGCACTGGGCTGGCAACTCGACACCGTAAAACTCCACTGCCAATCATAAGTGGACAAGGTGATCCACTGTGGCGACCCCTTACCGGGAAAACCTGAAAGAGAGAGAGAAAATTACTGCATAGGATGCTGCAGATGTAGAGTAGTATGTTGAAAACAGTTCATTCTGTTGGTACTGGAAGACCAGATGGGCAACTCCACAGTTTTTTTTTTTTATATATAGTGGGGGGATTATGGCCTCCTACAACTGCCTACAAGGGGTACAGACACAAGTAATACTCTGTATATGTGTGTTACATACACTCTTATCTCGTGGAAGTTTTCTCCCAGGCCTCCACTGAAAAGGGGTTTTCCACCCAGTCAGATTTTCATGGTCAACAGAAGCAATGAATAAACAGTCATTAAATAACTCCTAATGTTGCCAGACCTCGTCATAGTTTAGAAACACTTCAACAAGTTGCCCTTTAGATCTTAGTCTTAAATGAGCTTCAGAGAATTTGTTCTCTGTGAATGTTATGATACCTAATACTACATTAATGCTGTCTTCCAACCCTCCTAAAGAGCATTAAATAAAAATTAGTAGTAGTACTACATTTTATATTAAAAATCTTATTAAACTTACAATATAAGTCACAGTATACTTTACATATGATATGTTGTAGACTTAATGTAGAGCCTGTTAAATTTCCATGCTTTAAAATACATAATGTTTTTTGATAATCTCATATCAGATATATTTTGGTATTGCTATTCTGTGCTTAAGATGGCAAAAAAACTCTGTGTTGTTATTGGCTGCCCACAGAAAAATGCATAACTAAGAAGACATAGTTTATTAAAAAACATGAGGGAAAATGGAGCATGTCACTTGCATGTCTGCATGTACGTGTGTGAGCATGTGAGTGTGTATTTGTGAGGTGTGCATGCCCCCCCCCCACCCCCACACACACACGCACACACATTTCCAAAAGCATCAATACTACAGCCTTCTGTCCTGGCCCAACATAGTAAACTGCCACCATTCCATATTACTTGACTAGGAAACGCAAGAATAAAGGGGGAGGGTATGTGTGTGTATGTGTGTTTAGATGCAACCAATGTTACCCATACAGCAGGGCCTGTCAAGAGTGGATGGTGTTTAACTGTGACTTGTGCTGTAGTCACAGGTATGGACTTTGAACTTTGATCACTTTAATGCAAGGTTGTAAGGTAGTTGCTTAGATAGCGCCATCACATGAACCTTCGGTGGTGAGCATCTAGGATTTGTTGCCATAACTTGGTAACAGCTGTCATTCAGTAGATTTCTGCAAACGCAGGTGAACTTTGACGTCTTTAGCTGTGTTGCATACATAACAAGTTATCAAAGCTTACGTATGCATTATCTTCAGCATCAGGAGTATTCTGCTGGCTTTTTTAGATTAAGCTGTGGTCTAGGGTATTGTCAGTTACCTGACTGTCACTTACTAAACTCATACTGATACATAAAATGAATGTAGTCTAGATTGCCTTCTATCTAAAGAAGAGGCTGATATAAGGGTTGAGAATGGAAGCTGCTCCTCATCTAGTACTTTTTTCCAGGAGTGGTTGTCCAGAGGCAGTGAGCTTCATAGGTAGGTACTAGGCTATCAGCCCAAGGGCCTAAGTAAGCCTAGTCAACAAGGTTCCCTGGCTTACGCCACCCAAAAAAAGTTAATTTCCTGTGCCCCTGTCAAGCCGAGCCACAGAAGTGATCCCTGGGATGCATTTCCTATTTCCCGTCCACCCATCAAGATTTTTCTTGGAGTGCTAATGAGGAACTTTGCTGGACATAGATGGGTAGTTTGTTCCAGAGTATAAGAAGTCTCTGGGACAGGAATCTATCCCTCCACCATGTCCTGTTTATTGTGGTGACAAGGTTTAGGTCCCCAGAGCATGTAGCTCGGAGGGATTGGGATTTCTTTAGGTGTAGCATGTCCAACAGCTCTGGGTTTAACATAGCTTTATATGTTAGGCAGAGATCTCCTCGGAGTAGGCGATATGCTACAGAGTAAAGCTGGAGTTTTTTGAGATGGTCAGTGTAGGGCATCTGTTTGAGGCCAGTAATCCTCTTTGTGAGGTACTTTTGTGGCCTTTCCAGCTGCTGCAGATGTCTTGTGAGGTACATTCCAAAAGGGGCGTTGTACTCTATAATGGGTCTAATGAGTGCCGAGTAGAGGGGAACAATGACCTCATTTTTCCTGGATGAGAACCATTTTGTGATGAGGTGTGCCACATAGAAGGATTTCCTGACTACTGTGGCGATGTGATTATCAAAGGAGAGACTACTATCCTCCTGGGTCCCAAGGTCTCTTATCACACATTCGGCATTAAGTAGACTGCCGTTTATATGGTAGCTCATGGGTACAGAGTTTTTACCAAAAGGGATGACAATGCACTTTTTGGCATTGAGCTTGAGGCCATGCCTCTGACACCAGGCATCTGTCTCAGTGAGGCCCTTCTGTGGGATGTCCACATCATTTAGGGACTCGACTATGGCTCTTAGTTTGCAGTCATCTACGAACTTCATTAGCCAGATGCCTTTTATGTTAGCCTGTACTTCAGAACAGTAGATACCAAACAGGAGAGGTCCCAGGACTGAACCCTGTGGTACTACACTTGTCACTGGTTTGAAGTCAGATTTGGAGTCTGCAACTTTTACAGTATGGGTTCTGTCAGGGAGCCAATTGGCAACCCCTCTTGTGACGTAGGGATTTATACCTAGTTTAGCGAGTTTAGCTATAATTCTAGAATGGGAGATGGTGTCAAAAGCTTTGGCGAGGTCAAGATAGGCCGTGTGAACCAACTTTCCCTCGTCTACGGCTTTGATGACTGCCTCAAAGAAGTCGATCAGGTTCAGAAGGCATGATCTGCCTTTCACAAAACTGAACTGGGTGGGGTTTGTTTATGAGTTCCATGATGATACGTTCCATGACCTTGCAGGCCAGGCTCGTCAGGCTAATAGGTCGATAGTTCCCAGGATCAATGGTGGCTCCCCCTTTGTGGAGTGGGATAACTGTTGCTGTGCACAATTCAGTGGGCACAAAGCCTGACGTGAGACTATGATTGAACATGGTGCTTAGATGGTGAGCCAGTTCATTCTGAAGTTCGTGTAAAACGCAGCCTGGGATGTTGTCCGGTCCCATGGATGCTGTGTTTTTGGTTTTAGAGAGTGCAGCTTTTACCTGCATAGATGTGATTACAGGGATTCTGCATTCTTCCTGTATATATATGGGCCCTTTAGGGGGTGAGAGGGGGGTAAAGTTAGCACTGAACCTATCTGCCAGGATGTTGGCAATATCAGTTCTGTAATTTTCATGCCATTGTGCTGTAACTCAGAGCAGATCTGGGTGTTTCCATTGAGATTCTTGACATAGCTATAGAATGCTTTGTGGTTGCCCTTAGAATAAGTGATGATTTTGTTTTCATAGCTAGCCTTGGAGGATCTTATAAGGGATTTCAGCTTCTTACTGAGGCTGACCAGGGAGCTCCTCCACTCATGGGATTTTACTCTCTTTTGCAACAGTTTCTTCCTTCTGTTATAGAGTTTGTTTATGGCAGGGGACCACCAGATTGGCTTCCTTTTTTTGGAGGATAGCGTCTTGGTTCTGTTTGGGATAGCACGATCCATGCACTTATGTAAGTGCATTTGTGTAGGATTCAGCAGTCGTAACTGTATTGTCCATCTGCATGGATGTCATGAAGTTCACCACTTCACTCATAAGATGCATGAAGTTGGCTTTGGAGAAATTTTTTACCATGGTTTCCTTAATGGTGGGTGGTCCTTAATGGTGGGTGGGGGCGGGATGTAGATATCTAGGGTGATTAGCTTATGGTCGGATCTGACCAACAAGGAGTTGATTTCAGGTGTGGAACACCGACCACTCATATTGGTAATGACTAGGTCTAGGATATTGTTACCCCTGGTGGGGTTGTGGATAAGTTGATCCAGGGCATTGTAATTTATGAATTCCAGAAAGCATTGAGCAAAGGAGTTGGTACATGAGTAGTTTTCCCAGTTAATGGTGGGGTAGTTGAAACCGCCTGTTGTTAGGGTTTTTGGTTGAACCCTAATATTTTCCAGTATATCAAGAAAAGAGGAGTGGGAATCCTGGGGCATGGTGGGGGATCTGTAGCAAGCTACAATTTGGATTGCAGTTTTGCCCAGAGTTAGTTGCACTTGGATAACCTCGGATGCTTTTATGCTGCGCAAATAGCCTGGAGGTGTGGATATCTGTAATGAATATGGACACACCTCTGCCTTTGGTGTTCTGGTCCAGGTTAGATGGCCGAAAAGTGTGGTATGAGTTATAGCCTGGTAATGCAGGGGTATCTGTAGAGCCTTGAACCAGGTCTCAGTCACTGCACAGATATCGATGTTCTCCATTTTAAGGAGTGCCTCGAGTGAGTGCATTTTGAGATTTAGACTTCTAGCATTGAGCAGCATTACCCTCAGTTTTTGCTTGCCTATTCCTGTTATGGTGATGCATTTGTCATTTGAACCTTGCCTAAAAAAGGCACTATAGGGGCGGCAATAGCCTTAGCCAGTATCCGGAATCCCAGGGGTGACAGGTGCAGGCCATCTCTGGCAAAGTATCGCGGTCTGTCGACCATGTCGTCCCAGGCAGACAGATACTGGATCCCCTTAGAATGGCACCAGAAGCTTAGCCAATTGTTGAAGTCCATCATTTTGTCCTTGTACTGCGGTATCATTCTGGGCGATGGCAGGATGCTACTCAGGGCTAGGGTCATACCTGCCTGGGCTACAAGATCGGAGAGCTCTTCCATGTCTCTTTTCATGTAGTCCAGGGAGGTACGTTTCAGGTAGTTCACACCAACATGGACAGTCATATTTGTACTTGTTGTGGAGTGACCTGAGTGCATGGTTATGTGGAGGATCCTGGCACCCGACAGGCAGCTGACAGTAACCTTCTCCTTGTTTAGCTTGGTTAGTGGGACATCAGTGTGCCTGACTGTAGAGTCACCTATGACTAGTGTGTTGGGTACGTTGGTTTGCCTTATGGGCTGTGGTTTATTGGCACACTGAGTCTGTGGGCTATGTGTCATTTGGGTTGTTTTGGGAGGGTGGAGCTTGCTTGCATTTTTGCTTTGGAGGTCTCTGTTGCTTGATCGGATTATTATTGAGAGCCTCTGTGAATGTTTTTGTGTTTCTATGTGTGAATTTTGGTGGTGTAGGTTTATTGGGACTATGTGATGAGTGTGTTGTGGTGCAAGTGTTTAACTTCTCCTCTTGACTGTCAAGTTCAGTCTTGGTTGGAGAGAGCTTTGCCTCCAGTTTGGCTAGATAAGTGCATCTCTCCCAGGTTGTGGTGTTGGGTGGTAGGAGGAGAGGGTTGTCTGTGTACATGAGGCAATTGCTACATTGCCTCAAGATGCCCAGCTTCATCAGAAAAACAGGAGAGAACACTGGGAGCTGACCCTTGCACATGCCTGAATAAAAAACTACTTTCCTCTAGACAAGTGAGGAAAGTGAGTATAAGAGCTGTTTTTCTCTAAGCAAGTGAGGAAAGTAAGTACAAAAACTGTTTTCCTCTAGGTAAAGAAGAAGGTTGAGTGCTTTAGTAATTTGTAGCTCCTTTAGTGCTAACAACAATTTATGAACAAGTGCTAAGCACGAATAAGCAAATTCAAGTGATAAAACTAAGAATCTGTACCTGGATCTTGCGGTAGATTAGCTACATAGTGCTTACCACTCCCACTGATAAGCTAGAAGGCTTCCCTCCAGCACAGAAAGGCTTGGCGGGCTCAGAATCTTACAAACAATCCTGGATACAGCAAATCTGTATCTGGACTTGACTAGTTACAGGAAAGGTGAGAAACAAGCGCAAATGCAGGCTTTTAAACCAGAAAGTTGAAAGAGATGGAAAAACTGCCCAAACGGCCAATAAACTACAATTTCTGGGCCAGAACCACTCTTGTGGTAGATAGGCTAGCTAGTGCTTACCACTCCTACTGATAAGCTAGAAGACTTCCCTCCAACACAGAAAGGCTTTGGAGGCTCAGAAGCTTACAAACAGTCCTGGTTACAGCAAATCTGTATATGGACTAAACTAGTTGCAGGAAAGGCAGGAAACAAGCTTAGAATATTTTTTTTGGAAAGGGAGAAAGGAGAAACAGAAGATAATTCTAAATTAAGCACCTATGTGGCTTGCCCTTCACAAATGTTCTCTCTGTATTAGGTAGAATGAGCTAGTGACACTTGACTGGAATAGAGCTGAGATAGAGCTGAACAGATGGGACTGGTAGGAGTGTCTGAAGTCAAAATATGATCTCACTGTACTCTGTTGAGTGAGCAAATGAGATAGACCCAGGAGGAGTGTTCAAACACAAATTTACCGGAGGGGAAGGCAATTCCAAAGCCACCAAGATTAATATCACAACAAGAAACAGGGAGGGCGGGCGGGAAACTAACTGCAGAGACAGAGAGAGATTGCAGTATTCTATGAAACAATTAGATAGAAAAATAAATAATTGCAGAGAGACACAGACCAATGAAACAATTAAATACACAGAAAAATAAAGTAAAATGCAGTACAATCTTTAACACTGCAAGTTTGTACTTAACTCAGCTAGTAATGCAGTTGATTGTAGGTATGTAGCAGAAGCCAAACAACTCAGATATTGAGCAGTAATAAATTCAAAGATATGTGACTAACACTTATAAATACAGGGAACTCCTCTAGGCTAAGAGTTTAACACTGAATATCAATGAAGTGAAACACAGTAGTCCCCACTAACTGCAGAGACAGAGAGAGACCACAGTATTCTATGAAACAATTAAATAGAAAAATAAATAACTACAGAGGGACACAGACCAATGAAACAGTTAAATACAAATAAAAATAAAATAAAATGCAGTACAATCTTTAACACTGCAAGTTTGTACTTAACTCAGCTAGTAATGTAGTTGAGTGTAGGTATGTAGCAGAAACCAAACAGCTCCGATTTTGAGCAGTAGTATACACACACTGACTAGAAAACTATTGTAAAGTTTCTAGAAACTGCAGTCGTTCTTTCATTGTTCATCCAAGCAACCATATTAAAGGTTACTCACTTACATTCTTTTTCTGATGCTTGTACGCAGGCTTCTTATAGCAGTCCTCACTCAGCACCATTCAAGATAGATTACTGAAGTTATACATACTGAAAGAAACTTCTTCACCTGTCAGAGAGGAAGTTGATGATGATCAGATCAAACTGTATACATTTTGAATTTTCCCACAATTTTTTATCCCTCTTTCTGTATGACTTTAGAACCCAGAGGACCTGCCTATTTTTCCACACTGTATATTCATTCCTTCCCAGTCAGTGTGAGAGTTCATCCACAGATATAAGCCATGATGGTGTGAGCTAAAATTGTTTTATGTAATACTCTTGCCCTCTGACAAGACAGTAATATGCGTGTAGATGTTTGTAGTGGAGGGCTGCTTCAACCAGTGTTTTATGGTACCTGCTTGCAACCATCTTGGTTTTCGCTGCATGAAATGGTGCAGGAATGATGAGATCTCCAACACCACCACCATCCCTGAGAAAAGGAAAATCTTCCATAGGCTGCTGACTCTATTTTGCCTAAGAAATCCCTCTGGCGTTGAGCAGTAGCTGAGCTTGCAGGGTCTTTCCAGTTCCAATAGTCTGCATGTTTTATTACTTGAATGACACAGTACAGCTTTGGTGACACCATGGGAGGTTTTGGCGTTTTTTTTTTTGTTTTGTTTTTAACAAAAACTTGTTTTGTTTAGGTTGTGAAATATAATGTGTATGTGTTACAGTCGCTGGATCCACTTTACTGCCACAAGTACATTTAACTAAACCTAAAATATATGATGGGCACAAGTGGACAAGAGCTCTCACATCACACCACTGATGCTAAACAGATTCAAGTATTAAAAAAGGGCACTAAAGTATGCATCACTAAACAACTCACAGTGTACCTTGGCCTCATGAGCATACAGGATGGATGTACTGTTGTCCTGGGGTATGGTTCTGCTGCGTCCACACTCAAGATTATCTCAAAAACCACTAAGCTGAGTCTCTGGCCAAGCTCCCCGACCCATTTCTCACCATTCTGTCTGGATTCATTGACTTTCTTTGCTCACTTACTCACCGTAACTTTACTTTGAATAAACTCTGACATTCATAAACAGGTGTATACACACACACACACACACACACACACACACACACACACACACACACACACACACACACACACACACACACACACACACACACACACACACACTTCACCAGTACTGCAGCCTTCTGTCCTGGCCCAAGATAGTAAACTGACAATATTAATTTAATTTGTTGCACAGAGAAAACTGAAAATAATTTGAACAAACAGATTACAGGAAAGAAAATGATCTTTCTGTGCCTAAACCTTTCTCGTGGTTATCTCTTCCCTAAAAAAATTATTGAACCCTAAGTTACGCTGGCTGAATTTCCAGAAGACATCACAGGAGGAGATGTAAGTTCACAAATCAAACCCACAGATCTGTACACCACAAGCTCCTGGGTAGCTCTTCCCTATCTGAATGTTCATTCAGCTATTTGGCTTATGCCTCCCCCTACAGAAATCAAAGATGCAGTTAGGCAGTTTCACATTTAGCTGCTAGGGACATTCCTGTCATGATCATGGTTAGCTGTCTTTGTACAGAATTTTCTAATTCCATTTTTATAGTTTTTAGCTTCCTGGTCTAGGAATAGCTACAGATTTTGTAATCACAGAGCAGAATAATTGCACTTTGTTTCACGTATCTGCTAAACATTTCACATCTCATGTATAATAGTTGTATTTCCCAGCAGAAGACAGTTATAAACTTTGCATATTTTTGAACATTGTTGAAAAAGGTCACATCTCTTCATACCACTGAAAAAAACATGCACTGCATATTCAGTCACATATGTTTACCCTTTTTGTTTCTCTGGAAGTGAATGTGTCCAACACGTGCCCATCTCTTTCTACACAGCTAACATCTGTATTAGAGTGGGAGACGTGTTATCCACATCCAAAGTGGTTCTATAAAAATTTGAGCAGAGGAAGGTTAGTGCTTCATGTAAGCCAGGCTTTAGAGTCAGAGCAATAAATAGTTTAAAGGATAATAAAGTGAGCTATAACAACTACAGTGCTTACTTCTTGATTTTCAGCTGTTAAGGATTAATTATTTTAGACTGAAGCACAGAGACTTGTGGGGTGTATGCGCAAAACAAGTGTGAACAGTGAAAACACTACATGTGTGCACAAGTTCATTTCTTTTCTGTATTTTCTACAAGCGTTTGGTGACAATTAGGATCAAGCTGTAACCGATGTTATTGCCATTGTATTTCACAGCCAGGAATGAAGCTTCCATCCCTTTTAAATTTGTGAATTGATCTGTTCATCAAAGAGAAGAAATGCCGTGGTGGTGCAGCGGAAGCGTTGTTGCTTCACAGCAAGAGGTTCTCCCGTTCGATTCTCGGCTGGAGCACTTTCTGTGTGGAGTCTGTATGTCCTCCCCATGGTTGAGTGATGTTAGAAAGACATGCGTGAATGGGCGTGCCTTCGTTGAAGGTTGGGTGTCAGGGTGGCACCTCGGCACCGTAAAAATCTACTGCCAATCATTAGTGGACCGGAGTTCCGCTGTGGCGACCCCTAACCGGGAAAAGCCAAAAGAAGAACAACATCAAAGAGAATAAATGCAGTTTAGAAAAGCAGGAGATTTTGACATATAACCATAAGGGAATGCCTTTGCATGGATTGCCTGTCTGCTAAAAAGACAAAGGAAGTCTTGCTCTTCCCCAAACACCTGGATCATTGATCTGTATAATTAAAAAGAAGCTACAGATGTGAAAGGTAAAAGGGATAGAAATCCCCAGGTAATTACTTCCACTGCTCTTTTTTTATGTTTTATTTTCACAGATTGTTTAAATGTTACCACTGAACAAATCATAGGTGAAGGGAGATCCCTGTAGTCTCTCCCATACAGGAGTGGTTCAACATAAATGTGATGATTACATCTCTTTATATACAAGATGAGGTAATAATAAAACATTGCATGTATTCTACATAGAAGCCCTGGTGACCAAGTGTTTAGGACTGGGCTGCAGTAATATGCCTTTCACTGCCCTCCCCTGCCATGGAGATAAGTACCCATTTCTGTACCCATTATATGGTTGAGCATATTTAATACTTAAAACAAAAGCGCCTTGCTGCACTGTACACCTTTTTTAAAGATCTGGTTTTGAGGATTAGGCAGAAGAAAAGCATCTTAATGTTTCAGTTTTGGAATGTGCCTTTGATACAGGATCCTATCCGTGTCCTCATTTAAATTTGGTTTACCTGCTATAAATATGTACATTTTATGCTTTCATTTAATTTGGCAAGCATGTTCATCGATTTAAACTTTAACAAAGCAACAAAAATAGCTCTGTAGCACTGTTTAGTTCTTTTGCTAGCTATCACAGCAACTGCTGAACTCATGACTTTGCATCTCTTTGCATCATACTTTTTTGCTGTCCTAGGACCTCCATCCATCACTGGGTCTACCAGCTGCTCCTTCCATCCCTGCACTTTGTCCAACTCAGGGCTGGGGCCAGCACTGATCTTAGGGACATCCTGGGAGGGATCATGTCATGGCTGTCTCTGCCAGAGGATTTTTTTTTTTTACTTAATGACCTACCCTTGTCTCCCCAACATTTGTTTATTCCATCCAAGCCATACTCCCCTTTCTGGACCATGCCTCCTTTCAGTGATTGCCTAGACAAACACTCATCCCCCCGGGTTAGGCATGCCTAGCCCTCTCTGCCAGCTTCTCAGATGCTTCAGCCCCTAATCGAACCTGGGTCACCTGAGCTGTAATTAGGGCTTTATCCCTCTGTGCCGCTAAACTGGCATGAGTTTGCAGCTCTTAAGGTTTAGCTAGTTTAAACCTGGGATCAAAGGGCTTTTAAAGTGAATGGCTAAAGCAAGTGCTAATCATGAAAACTACATTAATGGGTAAGTGCATGATGGTCTATGAATTTTATCCAGTGTAATACAAGAAGAAGAACTGTGAATTATTCTCTGACATGGACCTGAAGGTGAATGGTAGTAAAATGTAGCTGAAAAGTCTTACTAAGTAGTATTTGTAGTGAGAGTAGGGAACAGGTGGAGGTGAGATATGCTCTAGAGAGAAGAGGAGTGAAGGTCATCAGGAATAAGACAGAATATATGTCTGTAAATGAGAGGGAGGATAGAGGAATGGTGAAGGATGCAAGGAGTAGAGGTGGCGAAGGTGGATGAGTTTAAATACTTGGGGTCAGTAGTTCAGAGTAACGGTGAGTGTGGAAGAGAGGTGAAGAAGAGAGTACAGGCGGGATGGAGTGGGTGGAGAAGAGTGTCAGGAGTGATTTGTGACAGACGAGTACCTGTAAGAGTGAAAGAGAAGGTCTACAAGAGGGTAGTGAGACCAGCTATGTTATATGGGTTGGAGACAGTGGCATTGACAAAAAGGCAGGAGTTTGAGCTGGATGTGGCAGCATTAAAGATGTTAAGATTTGCACTGGGTGTGACGAGGGTGGACAAGATTAGTATATTAGAGGGTCAGCCCAGGTTGGAAGGTTTGGAGACAAAGCCAGAGAGGCAAGATTACGTTGGTTTGGACATGTGCTGAGGAGGGATGCTGAGTATATTGGGAAAAAGATGCTAAGGATGAAGCTACCAGGTAACAGGAAAAGAAGAAGGCCTAAGATAAGGTTTTTGGATGTGGTGAGAGAGGATATGCAGGTGGTTGGTGTGACAGAGCAAGATGCAGAGGACAGGAAGAAATGGAAACAGGTGATCTGCTGTGACGACCCCTAACGGGAATAGCCGAAAGATGATGATGATGGTGACACTTATAACAAATTCAGCATTGTATAGCCTTTGATTTAGCATGAAATTATGTTAGTAACTGTGCACCATCCATTGTCCTTGATAGACAAACTCACGGTAGACTTCTCTTGTTTTTTCTACACTTCATAACCTCATCTCTTTAACAGTGTTATACAGTGTTTTGTCATCAAGTAAATGTATCGTGTATAGCATATTACTAGTCATTATTTGTGCTATTCATTTTTGTCTTCATGCCAGATGAATCATTTTTCCGTTGCTAGTCTCCTCATTTGTGGAACTGGAGTGGTTAGTTCCAGATCCTGAATCATCTACAGTCAGCATCATCACATCTTCTAATGCAGGCTTAATTTTCTGCTTCCATTTATAAGCTATCACCTTTTTGGCAGCTAAATAAAGACAAGTCTGCTGTGCTCACATATCTTGTCAACTCCTGTCCCAGGAAAAAAAATTACCTTATTGATGACCAGCTGCCCTTATCAGATTTCATTACATTTCTCCTGTAAATCCTTTTTGAATGTTTTCACTGCTACACATTTTCAAAATGTATGTGACGAACCAACCAGGTCACCTACGTCACACATCCTGTATTCGAAGGATACTATTGGAAACATTGTTGCCAAGCTTGAAGGTGTGTAAAAATACTTAAAGAAATACAGCCAGCCAGACCCCCCCCCCCCACACACACACACAAAAAAATCTGAATTTTTGGATTTGTTGGCATGTCTAGTGAACAGAATTATTTGGGTTTAAAGGTCTCCAATTGGCTACACTTGTAATGTTCTTTCCCAGTCCTTTCTATACTCGCCTGTGCCCACTGCTGTCCCTCCCAACAGATGTTTATATATCTGGCTAAGCATTCCTTTTTCTCCTGCTATCTCCTTACTTTTGTTAGTAGCCATTTCCTGGTCACTCCTCATTTTTATTGCTTTTCTCATATGTTTGTTTTTTCAGTATTTTTATTAATTATAGAAATCCTGGTCCATCTAGACTGTCAGCAGCAAACCTAGTCCTGAATTCCCCCATGTTAGTAAACTCCCAGCATCTCCACAAAGTTATCCATTAAATCTCTGAGTTTGTCTTTTTATTTCCAGCTTTCCAAGTAACCAGTGCTTAGTATCCCAGATTGGCAGCGTTTCTTCTAACACAGTCTACAGTTTGTCTCTTTTATCAGCCTAAGTGCTGCTTGCATGATTTTCTCTTGTTGTCCTCAGCTCACTGTTTTACATTCCCACCTTTCTTTTCTCATTTTCTCCTGGAAGTCGATACAGTCTTCCCATCCTATCTGTTAATTAACTTCTTCCAATCTGTACTGTTTTTCCTTTGTAAATCAGATTAAATAGTTTTAATCTACTTGTTCTAATATGCAGTTAATAATTAGGAATGCAGAGACCGATCCCTGACAAGATTGTAAAGTTAATATTTCCCAACTTATTGTAGTTTTTTAATCCTGACAGTGTGTGTGTATGTATAACAACCTTGTGGTTAACTTCTTCAGCTGTTGTAAGAACCCCTATGGAGAGACTCTTGTCAAACCCTTTGCTACGTATAAAATCAGTGGCTCCCTTTGTGGCATGTCTAGACAAATTGCTTTCCACGTCTTGAAAAAATCTTTGACCCTGTTGAAAATGTCATTATATACCAAATCTACTAAAGCTTACAAGTTAGGTGCTGCTTTCAGACCCAGATAGACCATTTAATTTGCATTGTTCAAGAAGGCAACATTGTTTCTGGGTCTGGACTGTAGTTTATTTTAATTGCCCTTGGATTTTGTTCATTAATTTTATACCCTGATGTTGCATGAAAACTGCACATCCCAGAGAAGACTACCCTTGAATCCTTTTCTAGAGATGTTGAATATATTAAACGGTCATCTGCATGTAGTATTTTATATGTCCTGTCCCGTTTTCTCTGTTCATTTATTCTACTTTTATCTAAACATGGCCACCAATGGTTCAAGTTAAAGACTGAATAATAATGAGAAGAGTGGACACCCTGCTAATTGCCCTTTAACCATAATCTAGTGACCCTCACCTTCCACCTTCTTCCCTAGCAATTCAAACAGTGCACTTTTTTATCAAAATAATGCCTCTTTTACCCCCTGAGGGATAAGATAAACATTTATTTTAATGTAAAACTACTGTTTAGTAATTTTACATGACCTGCATTGTTTAAGTGCATGGTTTTCTGTAACAAACAAATAAATAAACCGTGGTTTGTACCTAATAATGCAAGCAAACATTTTACTGCACTTGACAAGATCATGCATTCCATTTACATTCTTTAACATTTTAAACAGTTGTGACCACTCTTTGTAGTCATTACCTTCTTATATTGCTCTTGTTCTTTTTTCCTACTCGTCCTCCTTTATTTTTATGTCCATAGATTAACATTTCAAAATTTTGCTTGTGTCCACTTTCATTCACAATATTTTAGATTGGTGTTTTGAACAAGGCTGTAAATAACAGTTTCAGTCACTGAGACCTTTTCAACACAAGTATCAGTTCCCTCAAACTTCTTACAGTATTTACAGGTTTACCACACTTTGTCATAGGAGATTGAAAGCCTCCTTCTTGGCATGAGGGTAGGGCAACTGATCCAATATTAGGTAACTGGGCCGATGAGAGTGTTTTCATGATCCTCTCTTCTTGTTGGCTGTCCTGTTTTATCTAGTCCCACCAATCACCACCCACTGTGTAGTTATACATTTAACTTGTTCACACATCCAGTGATTCATTTTTATCACATCCATGTCGTTTTTCTACAAAAAAAAAAAAGATTGTGAGACCAACAAGGAAACAAGAAAAACAAGCCCCACCTCTCCCCTCAGGGGGAGGAACCTGAAAACTTCTCACATGCACTTGCATGAGTATTTTGTTTAAAGATGTTATTCAGATCAGTCTTACCATTTTGTGCCTTTTCTCCTGCCTGTGTCTATTTTTCTTATCCTTGAGATGCTTGTTTCACAATGAGCACAAGCACCTTATCACAAACACTGTTATATTCAAGGCCATGTTCATTCCACAGAGTAGTAGTTCTTGTAATTGTTGCAGCTTTGACTTTCTCAGGCTTCTGTTTTTGCCCAGGTTACCCTATTAATATGTCATCTGTGATGAAGCAGGACTTCCTGTCTGTTTGGGGTTACTGGTCTGTCTGAACCTTGAACACAGTTAATTCTCACAACTTCCCAAAAGACCTTCACAAAATTCACACAGGCCTCTGGTGAAGCTAAATGCAGCTACTTGCAAAAATAGCATGCCAGCATGTGAGTTATTTTTATCAATGTTTTGGTGGAGATTGTCGCATATCTTGTGTATTCTGTGACACTGGATGGGTTCAAGTCATTTATTGTACATAAACACATCAAGAGCTGCTGTAAATGGAGCATGTACTTCAAACTTCTTACACTTACCGACTGACTGATTACTTCTAACACACTCACATGTGAATCTCCATTCAGACTTGCACTCACACTGAACGACTACACAAAATGGCACTGATCTTGCTCACATGTGCTCAGTACCTTATATGCACATGCTGTCAGACTACAGTGGCTGACTAGGTACATTATACACACTGCTCTACATCCTCCCTCTTTAATTTTGTTCAATATGCAAAACAGGAGAACAAAGACATTTTGAGAGCTAGACAGTATATCAACATTTTAACAAACAAAACTGAGTTCAAGTCAAAGTTGCTTTGTATTCTGGATTTGGTCTGGAAATTCTGCCTGATCTGGTAACATAGAAACTTTAACTGGGTTTAGCAACAGAGACAGTATCTGGGGATTCTTTCACAAATGGAACAGCAGGGATTATGTCAAAATTATTTGAAGGAAACAGACTGACCTTTTCAATTTGAACAGGTGTAGAGTCACTCTGGGAATTAGAGTCGTTGGCACAGGCAATCTGCTGCATCACTGGTTTGGAGACAGGTAACACGTCTTAGATCCCAACTGAAATCCATTCCTTCTGATTGTATGATGTAAGATCTTGGTTCCTCATAAATGTTCTTCACAATTCTCACATGATCGTGTCCTTTAGATCTTTGCATTCTCACAACTTCTCCTTGTAGTAATACTCTAAGGGATTTACTAGTCTTATTGCAAGTACAACTTTTGTGACTGGCGTTTTCTGGAAAGTTGAGCCTTGACCACTCTGTTGTTGTTTACATTGGAACTAACAATTGTTTACTGATTGGTAGAGTTCTTCTAGTCTGTCTGGACTTTATTCCCTGAGCAGGTGAACCAAGCAAGTTGCCTCAAGAAATGCTTCTGAGGTTGAGTAAATCATGGAAAACATTGATACCATATCTCTTGGATTTCTCTAACAAACATTTTGCACTCTGAATTGTATGTTCAGCTAACCCATTGGAATTTGCATACTCAAGGACTACTGGTAATATGGACAAAGTCCCAAGACTCAGAAAAATTATTTAACTGCTGACTAGTAAACTGTGCACCATTGTCAGACATGACTTTGTGCGACTACCATGGACAGAAAAATGTCTCTTCAATTTTGTAATGACAGTGCTGGACGTCAAGTTAGTAAGTAGGTCAATTTCAAACCAATTTGAATAAGAGTCTACTAACACTAAGTAATGTTGACCATTCCATTCGAAAATATCTGTAACAACCATCAACCACGGTAATTCAGGAATTTTTTGTAGCTGAAATTGTTATTTTTATTGATCTGGTTTTGTGCTGTTGCGAATTGAACATGCTGGAGTTTCCTTCTGTATATCTTTGGACATAGAAGGTGAAAATACAATGCCTCTTGCCTTTTTTTGGTTGAATCAGTAATTGGGTGACCACGATGCAAGACTTTGATATATTCCTGTTGTAATCTTGTAGGAATTACCACTTTTGGACCTTTCATGATGATTCCATCTTCCATCATGAGCTTGTCTCGGTAAGGAAAATACTGCTGTGGCAAACTGTTTTGTTGTGTTAGCCATCCTTGACTGATGATGTTTTTCAGCTTCTGGAGAATTGGGTCTGAAGCTGTGTGTTTTCATAGTTCATCAAGCCGTGATGACAAAAAAATTTCTGACTTACATGACTTCAAAGTCTGCTGTTTCATCTTCATTCTGCTCCGTTGTTTGTCTGGATGCACTTGACAAAGCATCAGCAAAGTACAAATATTTGCCCTTTTTGTAAACAATATTGAAATTGTACTTCTGCAATTTTAACATCATGCATTGCAATCGTGCTGGGGCTGTATGCATTGGCTTTTTCAGAATTGCCACTCATGGTTGGTGAGCAGTCTCTATTTGTATAGGTCTGCCATAAATATAATCATTGACCTTGGAACATGTGAACACTACTGTCAAAAGTTCTTTATCTATTTGTGCATAATGCATCTCTGTTTGGGTTAAAGTTCTGGGTCTGTAAGCAACTGGTATGCCTTCTTGAAGACATGCTGCACCAAGGCCATACTTTGAAGTATAACAAGAAAGAGTTGCAGGTTTGTGAACATCATAATATCTTAATGTGGGTGGACTGGCAATTTTCTTCTTCAGGATGTCAACTGCTCTTTGGTGTTGCTCCAGCCAGGACCAGTGTACATTTTTTGCATGTCAACTCATGTAATGGTGCAGAAAGTTCACTCAAGTCTGGGATGAACTTTCCTAAGTAGTTGACCATACCTAGAAAATGTTGTAAAGATGTGGCATTCTCTGGAACTAGCATCTCAAAAATTGCTGTTTGCTTAGTCGGATCTGGATGTAAGCCAGAACTGGTAAACAAATGTCCTACATAAGTAACTTCTTTCAGTTTGAATTTACATTTCTGAGGATTCAGTTTAAGATTTACTTCACATGCACAGTCTAGAACTTTCCTGAGGGTTTCAATTGTATTTGTCTTCACCATTGCCCCCAACAATAATATCATTTACTATAATAATATATAGATAACCAGAAAAAATATGCTCCAGAGTATGTTGAAAGACTTCACTGGCAAAATTCATTCCATATAGCATTCTCAAAAATCTATATCTACCAAATGGTGTACTGAATGTGGTTAACAATGAAGATTTGCGATCCTGCGAAATTTGTCAAAAAGAACTTCTTTCATCTAAGACTGAGAAACCAGTGGAATCTGACATGAGAGAGGCTACCTCTTGTACTGTAAGCATTGGATGATGAGGACACTTAAGTGCTTTGTTTAAGTCTCTTGGATTAGTACATATTCGAATATCATCTAAGTTTTTCTTATGACCATGGAGGATACCTATTCAGTCAGTTCTTCTACTGGAGTAAGGACACCTAAATTTGCCATTTTGTCTCATTCTGCTTTTACTTTGCTCTGCATCGCTACTAGAATCATTCGTGCTGGTCTGACAACTGGACTTACTTCATAGTTTAACTTCATGGAATATGTGACTGGAAGTTTGTCTTTGAAAATATCAGCATATGCACTAAAAATACTTTGTGTAAAACTGTTGTTGTTGTTCATACTTCTATGGTAAACCTCTTTATTATATGAAATTAGTCCCATTCTCAGACTGTCTTTGAGGCCTAACAGTGACTGCACGTTCCTTTTGACTACATAAAACTGCAAGTCATAGCTGTTTCCAGTAGAATGGCATGAAAGAACTACTGCACCATCAGTTTAAATCTCTTCATCACCATAAGCAACTAGTTTTGCACACTTTGCTGAATCAAGTTTCTTACCAGCTTTTACTTTAGCAAACATTTGTGCTGGTATAACATTGCACTTAGATCGAGTGTCTGCTTTAAGTTCTACAGGTTTCCCATTAATTTGCACAGTACAGAATATTTTGCTCTTTGACAACTGATAATCTACTGTATTAACTGTTTCATCGATCAAGAGACACCATCAACACAGAAAGCTTGTTCACAGCTCTCTGAGTTTGCTACAGTCTCTATCTGATCTGCTTGCTTCTTTGGATACTCTTTTAACAAAAGTCTGTAACTCTTTAGACTTGCAAAGCCTTTTGAAATGATTCCACTTTTTACATTTGTGACATTACTGACAAAAACCTAAACACTTTCCTCATTTTAGGTTCATGACTGCCTCCGCAATTGTGGCAGTTAACAATTATAACAATGAGGTTGGTGGTGGCCCATATATTTCTTTTTCATCTTAACTTTCTGTTGTATACTATCAACATTCGCACTAGCAGATACTGCAAACATGTTTTTCCTCATTCGTAAGCATATCCGTATGCTTTTCTGTAAGCTCCTGTGTTTGACAAATTTCAATGGCTTTGCTCAATGTTAATTCACTATCTCGAAGCAAAATCATTCTCACTGTATCATTAACATCACATGCAAGATGGTATTTTATCAACTCATCTCTTAGATCTCCAAATCTGCATGTTTTTGCTGTATTTCTTAAGTCAGTAATATATGCTGCAATAGTTTCACCAGGCTTTTGATTTCTTGTGTAAAATTTGAGCCTTTCCATTGTAATATTCATTTAAGGGTTACACATTTCTCTAATTTTACGTTTTAAGCACTCAACCTCTTCCCGCGTTTTAGCCTGTATCACAATATGGCAGTTCTCCCCCTCCCCTGCATACATGCCAGGTGCATACACAAATGAATGTTCTCGCTCAATGGCTTCTGAGCCAGCTAAATTGAGAAGTATAAATGCTCTTGTATGTGCATCTTTATCAGAAAATGCAGCCTCTACATAAATATCATATTCTTGCTCAAAAACTCCCCAATCCTCTGCAGTATTATTATCAAACACCACAGTTCAGGTCTGCGAAATCCCACTGCCATAACAACAAATTTCTTTTAAATATAAGTGTAGACCTGGTACTTGTAATTTTGCTCGTGCACAACAGTCTTTGTGAAAATATTTTATTTTGACACTGCAAATATCTAGAACACTCCAGACACTTTGAAAAATCTTAAATTAATGTGAAAAAGTCATACATTGCAAAAAAATGTTAATGTTTTAGCCTTTTCGAACATTTTAAACACTTCAGAGATTATTTCAAACACTTTAATCATTAAGTCGCTATTTTGGACACTTTGAATGCTGTGCCACATGTTTGGTGACTGAAAATTATTTAAATGAATGTAAGTACCTTTGAATAACTGCTGACCTGTTTGCGAGTTCACTCCTGTATATTTCTCCACTTTTAATTGCTTCCCTCATGGTTTGCAAGCTGCTTCAGCTTTGGGTCCCATTCTGAATATACACACTGATCTATAGAGATTTCGTTTACTGTGGACTATTTTAGGGTGGTAGTTTCACAATCTGCAGACAAAAAATGACCAGGCCACCTAGAAGAAACACCTTTAGCATTGTTTGATACAGCAGTCTAAATCTTCTCTTCTGATAGTCACAGATCCTTACTTTTGGTAGAAAAGCCATTTTTTTTATTATTGTATCATTAGAAAAGTCTTGTTTTTAAAAAAATCTGTCCTCTTTTATTTTAATTACCTTGAAAAGGGACCAAATTGCCAATAATTCTCTTTCCTTTATACCATACATCTCAAACCAAACAAAATGTGTCTCAGCATTCTGATCTTTATATGTTCAAATGTAAAGACTCCATGGACTCTCTCCTTATATTGCCAGCTGGTATTGCTGGCCATTCAGCAGTCTTTTCTTTCATGTACTGTATGCAGTTGGTACCTCCTTCTGGCTTTTATGCAAACCTGAGATTTTTCTTTCTGCTCTTATCTCAAGAGTCCAGCAGTTTTCTTTTCTGCTACCGTTAACCTGTGTTTTGCTTCTCTCAGTGTCCGTGAGAGTCATCAGATAATAGTGAATAGAAAGGGCTGTCCATTTCTGAGGTTTTCTTTTCTGAACACTGCATGTATTCGGACAAGTTTGAATTGATTTTCTAGAGCTGGGCAAATATTTTATCTGACTGCTTCTATTATCTTCTTCCATTTGGCCTAGCAAAACAGCTATTCCAGCTTCTTCTGGCATACTAGATTTGTTACCGTTAGGGCTTCAATAACTCAGCTCATTCTTAGTATGATGGTGTTGGAAACCTTGTTCATAGGTAGGTACTAGGCTATTGGCCCTCGGGCCTATATAAGCCTAGCCAAACAGTACCCTGACGTTTGCCACCCAAAAAAAATTATTTTCCTGTGCCCCTGTCAAGCAGACCCACAGATGTGATCCCTGGGGTGAATTTCCTATCTCCCATCCAATCATCAAGATTTTTCTTGAAGAGTGCTAATGAGGAGCTTTGTTTGATATAGATAGGTAGTTTGTTCCTGAGTATGGGAAGTCTGTGGGACAGGAATCTATCCCTCCAGCATGTTCTGTTTATTGTGGTGACAAGGTTTAGGTCACTAGAGCGTGTAGCTTGGAGGGATTGGGATTTCTTTAAGTGGAGCATGTCCAACAGCTCTGGGTTTGACATAGCTTTGTATGTTAGGCAGAGATCACCTCTGAGTAGGTGATCTGTGATGGAGTAAAGTTTTTTGAGACGGTCTGTGTAGGGCATCTGTTTGTGGCCGGTAATCCTCTTTGTGAGGTATTTCTGTGGCCTTTCCAGTTATTGTAGACGTCTTGTGAGGTACATACCAAAAGGGGCATTGTACTCTATAATGGGGCTAATGAGTGATGAGTAGAGGGGAACAATGACCTCTTTTTAACTGGATGAGAAACCTTTTGTGATGAGGTGTGCCACATGGAAGGATTTCCTGACTACTGTGGCAATGTGATTATCAAAGGAGAGACTACTGTCCACCTGTGTCCCAAGGTCTCTTATCACACTTTTGGTGTTAAGTAGACTGCCGCCTATATGGTAGTTCATGGGTACAGAGTTTTTACCAAAGGGGGTGACAATGCACTTTTTGGCACTGAGCTTGAGGCCATGGCTTTGACACCAGGCATCTGTCTCAGTGAAGCCCTTTTATAGGATGTCCACATCATCAGGAGTTTTGATTATGGCTCCTAGTTTGTAGTCATCTGCGAACTTTGTTAGCCAAAGACATTCTGTGTTAGCCTGTACTTCAGAGAAGTAGATAGCAAACAGGAGAGGACCTAAGACTGAACCCTGCGGTACTTCACTTGTCACTGGTCTGAAGTTGGATTTAGAGTCTGCTACTTTCACAGTGTGGGTTCTTTCGGTGAACCAGTTGACAACCCATCTTGTGACATAGGAATTTATAACTAGTTTAGTGAGTTTATCTATAATTCCAGAGTGGGGGATGGTGTCTGAAAGCCTTGGCGAGATCTAGATAGGCTGTGTGAACCACCTTACCCTCATCTACGGCTTTGGTGACTGATTGAAAGACGTCTAGCAGGTTTAGGAGACATGATCTGCCTTTTACAAACCCAAACTGGGTAGGTTCCAGAGATTGGAGATTACCAATGTCATTGTTTATAAGTTCCATGATGATACGTTCCATAGCCTTGCAGACCAGGCTCGTCAGGCTAATGGGGCTGTAGTTCCTGGGGTCTGTGGTGGCTCCCCCTTTGTGAAGTGGGATAACCGTTGCTGTGCGCTATTCAGTAGGCACATAGCCTGAGGTGAGGCTATGATTGAACATGGTATTAGGGGGGGGTGCCAGTTCATTCTGTAGTTCATGTAGAACGCAGTCTGGGATGTTGTCAGGTCCCATGGATGCTGTGTTCCTGGCTTTGGAGAGTGTTTTTTTTACCTGTGCAGCTGTGATTACAGGAACTTTGCATTCATCTGGTATAGAGATGGGTCCTTTAGAGGATGAGAGAGGGATAAAGTTAGCACTGAACCTGTCTGCCAGGATGTTGGCAATATCAGTTGGTTCTGTATATTTAGTGCCATTGTGCTGTAACTCAGAGCAGATCTGAGTGTTGCCATTGAGATTCTTTTTTTCTTTCTTGTTGTCATAAACTGCCAAATCTAACTGTCCGTTGATGCAAGGGACCATTTTAATTTCTTTTACTCAGTCAGTGTTGATACTTTCAAAAGTAAAATCCCTTAATGGTGGTGGTGAAGGAGGAACACTGCAAGCATGCACTAACTCTGCCTGTCAGCCAGAGTTTCCTTAATGTGTATCACAGTTTCTTCATTCAAAATCATTAATCAGTCAGTAGGTATCCATTGCGTCCTCAGACTTCAGCCTTGTAACAAAATGCTGTATGAACTGATGCCAGCTAAGCATTTGAAAACTCTGCCTCAAAATTCAGAGCATGTAATCCCTCCTAGGGAGAAGGAAAGTGTCTCTGTATGACTCTGCTTGACCAAGGAACCCTGATCACAAGAGAATAAGATTTTGTGGAAGTAGAAATCTATTTAAAGCTAAAAATCCTCACTGATTCATCCAATACCATGTGTGTAAAAATGAAACCAGTATCAGTTGCAGAAGACGGCAATCTGTACAGTCATTAAAGACTGGGATAACAGCGTTTTTTATGTTACCTTTCTTTTAGTTCCCAAAAGATAGTGAGAAACAAAAATGCAGTTTAGACTTTAACAGGTTAACAACACCCTTAAAACATTTTGCATTTTATTTCATGAGTTCATTCTCTCTTTATTTTACTGAGGTTGTTAGCTGTAATTTTTGGACATTCAGGACACTTACTAGTGCATCAGGATTTGCAAATAACACCAAAGGTTCGTGGACTACAGAACATAAACCACTTGTTTCCATTTCAGGAACTTTCTCTTTGACTTTTCTTGTGCCTCCAAGGTATTTGTGGAGTGCATTGGTGAAAGTAGCTATGTAGCTCCACAAAAATTCCATCAGAGTCTTCTTGTAGACAGGCAGCTGGTTGCTAGTATCACCAGGCAAATGGAACTGATCCAGGTTGGGAGTTCTACCACAGACCTGTTTACTTCTCTGAGAGTCATAATGACATACAAGAGGTTTTAGCCTTGCCACACTGTGGTACAGCACAACATTAGGTTTTTTGCTGGCACCTTACACAGCAGGGCCTTCCTCCGAATTACAATGGTGTTAGATTTGGTGCCTGTAATTCCCAGGTGCAGCACTTGCCTGGTAGCATACTTTAGTGGGAGCACACTGTAATGCTCAAAAGACTGTAGCTGTGTAATCCCAGGAGGACTCTTGCTTGCACAGTTGTCTGTAAGCAGAACTCCTTGACCATACATGACTAGAAGAAGGTGAGATCACATTTCGTGAGGCTGATTACTGTTCATTTGAACAGTATGTATGTACTATAATGTGGCAGGTAGTATGTGGAAAATTAAATCATATCTTTTTTGCAGGGAAACTATGACGTTATCACATTGAGTCTTAAATGAGGGAGGTCCACCTTTTTAGAATAGTAATGCTAATGCGATATTAAAGTTTATGTACTACTTAAAACGTTTCAACAACCAAATAAAGACAAAACTGCTTAGCCTCATATGAGAAATCAAAGCTGCATGAATAAAAATGCTGCTGACAGATGTGCAGATTGTTTTTGAGATATTGTAAATTGTTAACAAAATGACCTAGAATACAATAGCTGTAATCACTGTGAAAAAGTTTGTGCTGTGCTGAACACTTTGCAGTTTATACTTTTTTAGTGACACTTGTAGTTGTGGAGATATGGACATTTGTTTGAAGATGTAACTTGATTTTGTCAAAAAAGTTCCATGTACGCCTGATGAAAGTTAGAGTACAAACTTCCTGGAGGGAATGAGAGTAATTTCATACTAATGAGTTCCCAAATCAGATAGATAATTCAAGGACACCCAGGAGAATAGAGTCAAGGACCTGTAACAGAGTTAACGGAGCCGTGAAGGACCTCAAAAGAATGTCCCGCATCTGCATATCCACAAGAGGATTAAAAGAAAAAAAAGAGCTCCCCACAGAATTAATAAGTTCATGAACATTGGATGCATTAATAAGAAAGATCCCCTAGAAAGATTAAAAAGGATAAGATGATTTGCCTGTCATAAAAAGTTGGATCAAGTGAATCTTGGATCCCATGGAAGTTAATAAAGTCAGGACTTCCCTGCAAGACTGATTCTGGGGACTCGAAGCAGGACTCGAGAAATCAGAAGGCCCTAGAAGGATTAACAGAGCATAGAGATGTATTCAGGTAAGCAGCATCAGAGTGGACTTAGTAGAATTAGTCCGGCCCCAGTGATGAAGTCAGGGCCTCTATCATAATTAAAAGATTCAGGTGCAGATACTGGTTTTATTGGTAATGATATCCACTGAGCAACATGAACAGAGTCTGGGAGTCTCATATTGTTTTATAGAGTTTGGGGGGCCTGTAGCAGATTTATTGAACTCATGAAACTTCCTGGCGAGCAGTCATGCCAGAGAGCTGAGATTGTGCTATATGTCCAGACAAGCTGATGTTTTCCAGTCCACCCAGAAGTGTATTGGATTGGTTTGAAGAATAAAATGAAATGCTTCATGTGAGTTAATGGAGCAAAGGGGATAACAGATGATTTACTGTAGTTGTAAAGCCTACTTCTTAACATTTACCGGTATAATTTATTGACAGTCTGAATTTATTTTTAGTACAGTTAGAGATGTTTGAATTTTAAAAGGACAATATTGTTAATCCTTAGGATTTTTCAAAGCTTTAGAGACACTGTTACCCATCTGACTTAAAAGGTACACAACAGTGCTGTATATAATTTAGTTGTCTTTACAGATGTTTTAACATAGGTGAAAAATTAAGATAATCTATTCTGATCAGCCCCCAGCAGTGTTGTGCTGTATTTGCAGGGATAGATTCCAGATGCAGAGAGTAATGCTTCTGCTGTACTGGGCTCTGATCAGGACACATCTTAAATACTGTGTGCGTATCTGGCGACTTTAGAAGGAAAAAAAAAAAAAAAAACTGTCACAGGCAGAAGCGTATTAGTGTTTGGGTGAGAGGGGAAGTGTCTGACCAGAGACTAGAGGAGTTGGTATTTTTTCTCCATATTAACCGGAAGAGAGAGGAAAGGTTGCATAATATTGGTGGACAAAATCACGTTCCGGAGATAAAAAAGGGTCACTGTGAAGAAGTTGTTCATGGAGTATCATCAGGATATTTTTATGATCAACAAATTGTTTACTAGCTCTTTGAGAGTACTTCTTTGGGAGGGAATGGGCTACCAGAATGGGTGTTAGAGAAGGTGACATTCAAGTGGAAATGGAGCAGGTGGAGAAAGGGATTCACTTAAGGGGGAGACTAGGTAGGTTAACTTTTTGTTTTGTTATCAAACAAATGTCATGCAACGAAGTCTTCTCTAACCACTTGCTTTGTCCCCCTTTTAGGTGTTTAACTTCGATCCTGCTGCTGTAGTCAAACCAAGAAGTGCAGAGGAAATTAAAGCAGATGAAGATATGACAAAACTCTGTAATCATAGGAGGAAAAACGTTGCCATGGCTGCACTTTACAAAACTATGGAGACATCAGTACATGGAATACCAAAACACGTACTTGGTAAGGTGTTTTTGCAGCTTTTGCAGCTTACATGTGAAAATATTGTACTGATGCGAAAAGTGACTAAAGTGAATGATAGGGATTGCATTTTCATTCAAAATGTTTGCTGTTTCTAATGTTAAGCGTAGTCCTTTTGTTGTTGTTGTTATCACTGTTGTTGTTATTACTTTTATTGATAGTAGTAGTAGAAGCAGTACTAATACAATAAAGTTAGTGTGTTTTGGTTTTCAGGTGTCTCCAAAAATAATGTGACTTGATAAGAATTAGAGAGTTATTTTCATTATAGTGAATCGTTTTCACCATTGCCTTGATTGTTTTAAAAAATGAAATTAAATGTATTTCTATTTATTATTGCAAGTTGAGAATGGAAATTAAATGGCACAGTTTTACTTTAGCCCAGGGCTGAACTTCCAGTGGGTCACATAATTTAATTTTCACCCAAAAATGTGTTCTAGAATTGTTGACTTTCACTGCATTGGGAAAATATTCATCATAGCATATGCCACTACAGTTTTAAGGTGTGGTCTGAGTGAGGCTATTTGGGAATGCATCCTTTCACTGTTATCTAGATGCACGCACGTCATGCAAAAACAGCATGTACTTTCAAGAAATCATCTCAGAGGAAGGGGCTTTTACCCTTATTGACAATGGACAGTAATATGATGTGTATGTAGAAGTTGTAATGAGCTAAGCAGTTAGTAGCAAACAAACCTAGTTTACAGTTGCAAGAACAAATGTCCTGATTTTTTTTATTTTGTATTGTTTTTTTGTTTGACAGTTTTCCTTGCAAGTGGTAATATCGTTTAAAAGACAGTTACGAGCAGAAAATGTTAATACATTTTTGAAAGTATATTGGGCTTCTCTGCAGTTCCGAGGACTTTTCTATAATAATATTTTACAATCGTGCTACTCCATCAGAATGTGATAAAGCAGTTGCTCTAACTCTCATGTGATTTTGTTTTCCAGGCAGTGCTGTTTCTTCCTAGAGGATACATTTCTCCCACAGTATAATGTTGATTTGCCCTTTGTTTTGCTTGATTGCCCTGTTAGCGCTGACTTAGAAATGCAGTGTGGCTCAAACGGGTTCATAAGTGATTACTGGGCTATTGACCCAAAGGTCTTTATAAGACTAGCCATCTGTGCCCCATATAATACTAGAGAAACCCAAGATAATGGATCTTGCTTAAACTCGAGATCTTAGTTAGCAATGATTGCCCATATCTAGGAGGGTCATAGGTGAAATCCCCAGCAGGAATTTATGGTTTCCCATCCAGTCATTGAGACTACGCTTAAACAGGGTCATAGAGGGGCTTTGTTTGATGTGAACTGGTAGCCTGTTCCAGAGGAATGGCAACCTCTGCAAGACATATCTGCCTCTCCAACAGGTGCTATTTATGTTGTATGCCAGGTTAAGGTCCCTGGAAAAGGTGACCCTTGTCCCATTTGACTTGTGGATGTGCAACATTTCCATTAGATTTGGATCTGAGATTGTTCTGTAGACCAATTACAAGTCTTCTTTAAGTAGTCTGTATGCTACTGAGTACAGTGACAGTGACTTCAGTCTGTCAGTGCATAACATGTGCTGGAGACCCTGAATTTTCTTGGTTAGAAATCTTTGAGGTCTCTCAAATTGCTGCCAGTACCTGGTAAGGTACATAACAAAGGGAGCATTCTGCTCAATTATTGGCCTAATGAAGGTCGAGTACAGGGGTGCTATGACCTCTTTCACTCTTGAGGCAATGCCTTTGCTAATGAGGTGTGAGACATAGAATGCCTTCCTTACCACAGTACACGCATGGTGGTCAAAGTTTAGGCTACAGTCAGCTTGCATTCCCAATTCTCTTACTACTGAGTTGTTACTTAGGGAATTATTATTTGTATGATAGTCTGCATATATTTTTACCAAAGGGGGTAATAATGCATTTTTTGCATTGAGTTTGAGCCCATGGCTTTGGCACCAATCATTAGTTTGTGTAAGTCCCTCTTGACGTATATTGACATAGTTTGGGGATTCAGTGATTGCACCTAATTTGCATTTGTCAGCAAACTTAGTCAGCCACAGCCCCTCTGTTTAGGCCTGAATTTCTGAGCAGTATATTCCAAACAATAGGAGGCCCAGCACTGACTCCTGTGGAACTCCACTGGTGATAGGTCTGCTGGTTGAGGTAAAGTCCCCAACTTGGTCGGTGAGCCAGTTACTAACCCACCTGATGACATAAGGGTTGATATTCAACTGGGAGAGTTTATCAATGATGCCCGAATGTGAGATTGTGTCAAAGGCCTTGGCTAAGTCAAGGTATGCTGTGTGCTCACATTTCCCTTTGTCTGTGGCTCTATTGACGTTTTTGAAGAAGTCCACAAGCTTTAACATGCATGACCTGAGCTTGACAAAACCAAACTGTGGCGGATCAGGGGTTTGAAGATCATCTATATCCTTATTTATAAGGTCCATGATGATTGATTTCATGGCCTTACAGGAAAGGCTGGATAAGCTTATAGGTCTGTAGTTCCCAGGGTCTGTTGTTTTACCCCCCCCCCCTTTATGAAGGGGGATGACGGTTGCTGTTTTCTATTTAGCAGAGACAAAACAGTACTCAGGCTGTGGTTGAAGAAAGTAACTAATGGAGTTGCTCATGTTTTAGACCATTTAAAATGCAACCTGAGATGCCATCCGGTCCCATAGAGGCTGTGTTTTTCTCCATGGAGAGAACATTAATGACTTGCTCTTTGGAGATGCATGGTGGGGGAGATGTAGTGGGAATGCTTTGTGGAATGTTTGGAGGGGACAAGTGGATGAAATTTTTGCCAAACCTGTCAGCAAATAGGTTAGCTATTTTCATAGGATCAGTGTGTGTGATGCCGTCCTCAGCTAGTCCAGCACACGTCTGGGTCATACCTTTTAGGTTATGGATATAGCTGAAGAATGCTCTATGGTTATCCTTAGGATGGTTGCTACATTTTTTTCAAAGTTGTGCTTAGAGAATTTTAAAAGTTGTCTTATTTGTTTGTTCAAGCAGAGAAGGGCGTTCTTCCAGTGCTGGGACCTTCTCTTTTTTATTCTTAGACAGCAACTTTTTCGTCTTGTTGTATAACTTATTAATGCCCACCATGGAGGCTTGTTTTTTTCTTCAGGATCTTGTTTTGATCACATCAGGTACAGCTGTGTCAATATATTTGTATAAGTGTTTGTACAGGGCATTTGGGTATACCTTAGTATAGTTGTCAATGCCATCTATGGGAACAAGAGCTTGGAAATTATTTTTGCCAACCCTTAGGAGGGTGTAATTAGCTTTGGTAAAACTTTTTAGCTTGATTTCACCTATGGAGGGGTCAGGTGTTATAGGTACTTCAAATGTGACTGATATGTGATCAGATTTAAACAGTGCGGATCCTATACTTGTGTTGGTGCAGTGGTCACCCATGTTGGTGAGGACCATGTTGAGCCCCTTGTGGGGTTGCATACTATTTGTTCCAGGGCATTAATGTTAAGAAAGTCCAGGAACCTTTGTGAGAGCATGTTAGTATTGTAAGCTTCCCAGTCAATTGAAGGATAGTTAAAATCTCCCATGATTAGAGTGTTTGGTTGTATTTGATTGACTCAAGTAGATCTAAATAAACAATGTGGATATCTTGGTTCATTAAAGGGGGTCTGTAGCTACCAATGACTTGAAGAGGGGATCTTACCCAGAGTTAGTTGAACTTGGAGTAACCCCATGGAGTTTTCCTGACTAACCAGTCTAGAGGTATATCTAACTTTGATGAAGATACATATTCCTCCACCTTTGGTTCTCGCGCATTCATTTTTTGGTCTGAAAGTGTGGAAGGCAAGGCTGAGGTACTCTTTGTGGGCCTGAACCAAGTTTCTGTGACTGCACAGGTCTCAGCATCCACCAAGGAGAGGAGTGCTTCCAGAGAGTGCAGTTTATGGCTTAAACTCCTAGCGTTTAGCAGTATAACCTTTGATTTATTTGTGCGTGATATTTTCACTTCGGAAGTTTTGTTCTTCAGACCTTGCCTAAAAAAAGGCACTATAGGGAGGCAGATGCCTTAACCAGTAACTGAAAGCTTAGAGGTGACAGGTGAAGACCATCTCTGGCAAAGCAGCGTGGTTTATCAGTCATGTCATCCCAGACTGACAGGAACAGAATCCCCTTAGAATGACAGCAGAAACTGATTTCAACAATTGGCTTAATCATTTTTTGTTTATACTGTGGTATATTTTTTTCATTTATTTATTTATTTACATTTGTTGACCGGGAGTGTCCGACTGGACGTAGGTCCATTTTCAGCGGGGGCCAGGGGAGAAAAGCTCCACAGTTAAAATATACAGACAGTAGTTACATTGGATTTACATAGTGATTAACAATTTGATTAACATATCAATTAATTACAAACATAGTTACAGATGAAGAACATAGTACATCAGTAGACAACTAGAATTTTTATCTGTGAAGTACATAACAGACATTAACAATTGTTACAATAAGAAGTTCCTGCTCTATAATAAGTAATAGGGTTATGAGCATCTGAGCTTGCTATAATCAAGGTAGTTAGTGGGGTGGAAAGAAAGGCAGTGGTTGGATGGGGTGGGTGATATTAGAGTGTGAGTTGCAAGGGCATAGCCAGCATGTTTTTATGTGCACTTTTAGTAAAGTTTTGAAGTGGGTGCATGATGGTATGGAGGTAATTGTGTGTGGGAGGGAGTTCCATAATTTGGCTATGACGCAAGAGAATAGTGCTTCACCAGCAGAGTTATTGGCTTTAGTGATCTGCAAGTGATTTTTGTTGCTGGATCTTAGTGGTCTGGTAGTGCAATAGGGTTGGAGTAGATTCTGGAGGGATGGGATATTTAGGATGGTTTACTAGTTTGTGGGCGAGTGAGAGTTGATACCATTAAAGGAGGTGAGGGAGTTCAAACCAGCCCAGTTCAGCAAGTGAGAGACAGTGGTGACTACGGTAGGATGCCCCTGTGACGAATTTGGCGATTTTGTTGTAGCAGGTCTCCAGCTTGTTTAGATCGCATTGCCTTAGGTTAGTATATATCGGAGAGGCATAAAGTAGGGTGGAGATAAGGTGGGAATTTGCTACTGAAATCTTCGCTGCTTTGGTGAGAAGTTGCTTATTTCTGTATAACGCTCCTAGTTTTTTGTGGACTTTTTTTATGGTTATGGATTTGTGAATGTCAAATTTTAGTTTATTGTCTATTTCCACTCCTAGCACTTTGGTGTGTTCTGTTGGGTGTATAGTGGTGTTGTCTTTTGCTGTGATGTTAAAGTGATGAGTATGTTTGGTGGTTCGGAAGATGAGTAGTTTAGTTTTGTTTGGGTTGAGTATTAATTGGGCATCGGATAACCAAGTTTCAACAGAGGAAAAGGCTTCCTGTGTGACTTTTTGCAGTTTGGGTAGGGACTGGGCTGAGCAGATGATGGTTGAGTCATCTGCGTATTGTATGTGTGTGCCTTGTTTGGTGGCAGAGGCTAGATTATTGGTGAAAATAGAGAAGAGAAGGGGTCCAAGGATGGATCCTTGGGGAAGCCCTATAGAGACAGGTAGTCGGGGAGATATGTCATTCTGCCATACAACGGATTGTTGGTGGTCAGACATGTAACTCTGAAACCAGTTGGTGACTGATTGAGAGAAGGATAGGTTATTGAGGACAGAGATGAGTTGTTTGTGTGGGACCATGTCATATGCTTTAGATAGTCTAGGAAAGTAGCAGAGGAGAGATAGCCATTGTTTTTATGCTGAAGGATAGTATTAGTAAAGGAGAGTAAGGCAGTGGTGGTGCTATGGTTTGGTCGGAAACCATGCTGAGTATTGGAAAGGAGGTTGTTAGTAAGGAGGTAGTCTGAGACCTGAGAGTGACTGCATCTCTCTAGTATTTTGGAGAGTGGAGAGAGAATAGCCATGGGGCGGTAATTGGTTAGTTCTGTGGAGATGAATTATATGTGATACTTTCCATATTAATCATATGGATACTGGGTAGGCCAGTGCATCAGCTGTGATTTGTAGGTATTCACTTGGGAGGTTGTCTGCTGCTAATTTGGTGGGCTTAAGTTTAGTTAAGAGTTTTTTTTTATGTTGGAGGTAGGTATAGGTGAAAAAGAGAAGGCAATGGGGAGATTACTAGTTGAAGGGGTGGGTTGGAGGGGAGGGGGGTTGTGTTGTTTAGCTACTGATAGTATGGTTTGTGTGAAGTGTGTGTTGAATGAGATAGCAATATTTTCTGAGGAGTGAGGGATGTTAGGAGGAGGGCTACTGACTTTACCTGGGTGGAGGATGGAGTTTATGGAGGACCAGAATTGTTTGGGGCTGTGTTGGGAGGAGTCTAGGGCAGACTGGTAGTATTGGAATTGTCCTGTTTTATTAGCTTTTTGACTCTATTGCGTAGTTCTATAACTTTCTGTCTAGTTGAGGGGGTTTTGGTTTTGCGCCAGTGCTCTCAGGCTTTATCCCTGTTTTTCATTTCTGACTTAGTGGTTTTCTGTAGCCATGGGGAGGGTTGTGCTTTGGTTCTGGAAAGTCTTATGGGGGCATGGTAATTAAGGATGCTCAGGAAGGTAATATTAAAAAATTCAACTGCGTCATCAAGACTGAGGTACTTTAGACGTTGCCAGTTACATTCTTTGAGGGATGAGATGAATGTGAGTGAGTTAAAGTTTAGTTTTTTACGTATTTGATGGTAGAGGACAGGTTTAGCTTGGTATAGGTATTTTTTGAGTAGGAATGTTGGGGAGTGATCACTGATGCTATCTGATAAGCAGCCTGTTATATATGAAGTGTTCCAAAAGTCACAGATAAAATCACACTGAAGTATTCCAAAAATCACAGATAAAATTTTTATTTAAGTGCAGATGTTGTTGCAAACATTTCATTGAACACTTCAGAAATAAAAATACAGCCTTGTGGACTTTAGCAGAGTTCTGGTTCCTTTCTTCAAGGTCGTGGATTATTCTTTGCTTGTCTTTGGTTTTTTGTGCATTACTTCATTTGAGCCTGTTATATATGACTGGGGGCTCTTACTGACTAGTATCCAGTCCAGGGTAGTGTGCTTGCTGGAGTTTTTATTTATCCTGGTTGGTGACTGGACTAGTTGGGTGAAGCCATGAAGGTTTACATGATGGGTTGGATGGTTGCCAGAACAGGATTGCCAGTCAATATTGAAATCACCTAAAGTTATAGTATCTTGGGGGAGATGGTGGGTAGATCAGCTGAGGAGGTTTTCTAGTGGAGGGATGTTTTGGCCAGGTGGGAAGTAGCATCCAGTTATGTTGATGGTTTTGTTTTGGTTTAATTTGAGGTTGGTATATATTATTTCTTCATTGCCTATTTGTGGATGTTGGATGTGGATGGATTGTGCTGATGATTTTAAGATATGGATGTTTAGATGCTGTTTAAATATTGTAGCTCCACCACCTCCTTTCTTGTTTAGTCAGTTTACTCTTAGTATGCTGTAACCGGTAAGGAGGATTTGCTCACTGGTAATGTGAGGTTTTAGCCAGGTTTCTGTCAGGATGACTATATCTGGGGAGTACAAGTCTATGGTGGCATGGAGTTCATGGACTTTGTTGGATATACTTCTAATATTTAGGCTTAGTAGAAGGAAGTCACTTGGCTTTCTATTGGCTGTGATATGGGAGAAGTTGTGGTTTCTAGTCTGATTATGAGGATTGGGGTTGGAGATGGTAGAGTCAGGGTTGGGGTGGATGTCTCCACTTTGGGCTAGTTTTGATATGCATGAGGTTATTAGTTTTCTCAGTTTTTGAATGTGTTTGTTTATTAGGGAAACTTTATGATTGTGCTCTGTGGGTAATGGGTATGGTGGGAGGGTTACTATGTTAAGTTGTAGGGATGCCTTATGTCTGAGTAATATAGTTGGTAGAATATGCCGGGGGTGCACAGGGATGGTTCTTGAGTTGGTGGGTGGGGAGCTGAGTGAGAGTGAGACATGAGTGGTGGTGTGAGTAGTAGTAGTACAGTGGTAGTGGTTGAGTGGGGGAATGAAGGAGTTTTGGTAGGATGCAAGATATGCAAGGAGAGTGCATGTAGTGAGCATAAGTCAGGTATGCTTGTACATGTTGGCTGAGGAGGAGTGATAGTAGTGGGAAGACGGAGGAGGTAGTGTTGGGTTTAGTGCTGTGGTTGGCTATTGGAAAGATGGGAGGGGTATGTGAGTGTAATAAAGGTAGGACCACTTGGGGCGGGAGGGAATATGGGGCAGGGTGGGGAGCGAAGCGGGTGGAGACCCTGTTAGTTGCTCTTATGAGGGAGCTGGAAACAATCGGGTAACAGAATAAACGGATAAATGAACATATGATAGTGAATGTAGAGACTCAGGTAGGTACCCTGTATTTCCACAAACTCTCAGTTAGCTGTGCCCCAGTTCAGGCAGTTTTAATAAGTTCTATGGCAGAGCTGAGCATGAGGTGCTCAAAGGGTTGTTGTAGTTTTAAAAATAGTGCCTGCCACAGATAATATTTATTAACTTTGGGATTGGCTTAAGGTAATAAACAGGGAAGGGGGAGGGGGAGAGCAAGGGTGTGAGCAGGCAGTTCTTTTGTACTGTTGCTAATGAGCCAAAGCAAAGACAAGTTTTTGTTTCAGAAACAATCAGAACTGACCAAGGACTGCTCTGAAACCGTAAGTCATTTCTTAACCATTTCTCTGGTGAAAAAAAACAGGATAACCTTGTTATCAGTAGGCTACTGTGGTCTCAGTTTAAATTAACAAACACACAGTATTTATCAGTTATGGATAGTATTTGCTAACAGAAGGGAATAAGAGAGAAAATGGAAGATGAGTGTGTGTGTGTGTGGGGGGGCTGCTTACAAGCCAAAGCAGAGTGCTCTCCAGGGGAAAATGAATATTGGCTCAAACAGGTAGACACATATTCAGAGTTAACTTTAGCTGTTTGCAGACGGTTCTGACCCGGACTGCACTTTTCTTATAAGAATGATAAAGGTGGTACCGGAGTTGAATACTTAGAGTGGTGTTAGGTTGGAGGGACACTGAGCTCCTCATGGGGCCTGTAGCTGAGTGGATTGTAGTTTCTGGTTTACTAGATTGTAGTCATCCTAGATGAGGTTAGAATGCTGTTCGAGGCTAGGGACATACTTGCCTGGGACTCTTCTTCTTAGAGCACAATCATGTCTCTCTTCAGATAGTCCAGTGAGGTACGTATCAAGTCATTCACACCAACGTGAACTATGACGGAGTCATAACGGTGCTTGTTGAGAGACTTGAGTCCACGTGTGGTCTGATGGATCCTGGCACCCAACATACAGCTGACCTTAACCTTCTCCTTGTCCAGCTTAGTGAATGGGACATCCAAGTATCTTACAATGGAGTCACCTATGACTAAAAAAATCTGGTTTAGATGTGCTTGCCGTAGTGGCTTATTTGGTGAGACACTGGTGCTTGTGTTTTTGTGTATTGAGTGCTGTAGGTGCTGTATTAGGTGTATCATGTCTGTGTTTGAAAGTTTTCTGGTGTTTAAGTAGGTTTCTGGTGGGTACAGCTGCATATGATGGTTTACGTTTTGAGTACATGGTTTGCGTAAGAGGTGTAGTGTGTGAGCTAGCAACCTGTTCAGTGTTACTGTTCTTTGCGAGAGATAGCAAAGATTCCAGATTCTTAGTGTAGAGGCATCTCTCTCAAATTGTACTTGGGGGATTTAGGAATAGAGGGTCCTCATTGTACTTGAGGCCGTTTCTATACTGCTTCAGGATTCCCATGTCAATCAGGCTGGTAGGAGAAATGAAGGGAAATTGACCATCCATAATGCTAGGTTAAATCCTGTTTTCACAGTAGGGAGAGAGAGAATGGAGGGTGTGGTATAACTGGGTTCTCCAAACGGGGTCTGTACTAATGGAGTACTCTGTAAAGGGTCTAAATTAGTGGGGGTTCTCTAAATGGTTTGAGACTATTGTAGATTTGGTGATTTTGGGACTGTTTAAGGGGAAGAAGTGCAGCTGGAGTGCTCTCTGAGCAACTAAGCACAATTTACGGGCTTCTCGGACGGATCACTGGCAGCTACTAAGGAAAATGTTTCTACTGAGGTTTTGCGTTTGTAACCACCATTGGTTACTCCCACTGTGTAGTAGTGAGCGATGGCGCACAGAGGTGTACTAGGCTTTAACAGATGAATACAGCAGAGCAGTGGCTGGTCACCTAACTCTGTGGAGCTGTGTTAAAACAAGCACAAATCTGTGCAAACGTGGAGCTTATTTTGCAACAGTGAGCAAGCTGAATTAAACAATTTAGCCAGTAAAAAAGCTCAAAACTGAGCCTTTTGCCAGCAGCCTTCAATTAGATGAGTCCTAAGTTCACTCTGTTACCACAAGAATGCAGGGGGCTCGCTCCAACAAAAGACAGCCTGGTTTAATGCTCAGTTTAACAAACAGAACCAGATTCAGCAGGTCTGAATCTAGTATATGCTACAGCAGACAAAAATTGCAACAAATAACTAAGAACAGTTTAAGAAAATCAACAATATAGCAAAATACAGTTTAAAAGTGCAAAGCACAGTATAAAATTGTACTTATGGTTAGCAGAATGCAACAGATTCCTTGGATTGCACAGACGAATACAGCAGAGCAGTGGCTGGTCGCCTAACTCTGCTCTGTCCGAGTATCTCAAGAGACGCTTTCAGTGGACATTTTTGCTATTACATACTTTGATCTGTATAAGTTAATTGCAGGCTATTGGTACTGATGTGTGTGTGTGATACTTTTCTTGATTAACAGGTAAAAGTATGTTTTTTTCTTAGTTTTACTGTGGAAAATTCACATTTGTGACAGAGTAACTGAAGATGTACATACCATATATGGAAAAGCTTGACTATTAACCAAAGTATTTCTTGAATAAGACTGTGCTGGTAACAGCTTGTGACTAACAAAAATTCAAGTTACAGTTCTGTCTCCTTCACTTCTAAGCCAGTGGTGACAGGACATCTAGTGAAAAGGAAAGACAAACTACAAATAGTGTGTGTGTGGGGGGTCAAACTGCCTTGTTTTGGGCTGGATTCAGTAAAGGCTAAACTAGGTGCATGCTAAGTGTACACTGTTCTGAGTGAACAGAGAGCACAGACATAATGCACACTTTCTTCCCCCTAATTTTAGTTTTCCTACTGATATTCTTGCAGTTTTAAATGTCGACAGAGATTCGTAAAGGTTACTACAAAGTGTACATGTACACTTAGTGTAATCTTTCTGAATGTCTAGAAAGCACAAAAAATGTGATAAGAATGTTATTGAATGCATATCATGTACACTTAGTGTAGGCTTTATTGAATCTGGACCATCATTCTCGAAAAAGCTTGCTTACAATATCACTTTAGGATAGAGCAGATTTTAATATAATCACTTACGGTTGTACATGTTAAATAGAATTGCATAGAAGATCACAGTAAAATAAAAACCTTTTTTTTCAGTTCCTGCTCATAGCTATCCTTTAAGTGTTAGCCGTTATCTACAAGCCATAAAAAAAAAAAAAACAGCTCTAACCATGAAACTGTCAAAGTAAAACATGAAATCAGAACCTTATTCTAATCCTAGAGGTAAAATGGAGTTGCTTTCTTGTGATTTCCAAACACAAGGTTCACCAAATGTGAAGCAGGCAAACCTCCTTATGCAAGTTTCAGTGTGCTACAGGGTAGTCTGAAGTAAACCTGAAACATAATCTTCTTCTTCTTTCGGCTTTTTCCCGGTTAGGACTCTCCACAGCGAATCACCTGTCCGCTCATGATTGGCAGTGGAATTTTATGGTGCTGAGGTGCCAGCCCGGCGCCCAACCTTCCACAGAAGGTACACGCACACACTCACACCTAGGGCCAATTTGGAGTGTCCAATCTACCTACAGCATGTCTTTGGGATGTGGGAGGAAACTGGAGCACCCAGAGGGAAACCCACACGACCACAGGGAAGACATGCAGACTCTGCACAGAAGGAACCCCAGCTGAGAATCGAACCGGAGAACCTCTTGCTGTGAGGCGGCAACGCTAACCGCTGCACCACCATGGCCACCCTTATGTAACTATGTTTATATCCGGACAGAAAATAAATGTTTAAATGTTGCTTGTCAATGTAATTAATGTACTATCTCTTGTATTGTCATTGTCATTAACTTTCTGCTCAGGTCATGGTTGAAAAAGGTCTCAAACCTGAAACATAATACTGTGTCTAAATGTCTGACTTTTATTTTTCTGTGTGGTGTGTGAGTGCTCATCAGTTTCAATACTCTGAATTCAGTTAGTGATGAAGAAAAATCCACTGAATAACTGAACCAAGACTTGTTTATTGTAGATGTTCTGCAGAAAACTTAGATTTTTTCAGACCTCTGCTTTTTGCCTTTTTTTTTTGTTTGATGTTGTATGCAAAAAATGGCTGTCTAAATTGCTCAAGAAAATATGTGGCTGCCTTGTTTTGTTGTTTAAAATAAAAAAAAAAAAGGTGACTTGGTGGAGCAGTGGACTTACTGGCCTGGGCAGAAGTTTAGTTTGCTGCTGAACTCCCAAACATAGATGCTTTCAGAAGACTATTCATTATAGCTTCTTGGAAGTCTCATCAAGGAATAACATTGTGGTGAAGTGATTACTTTGTTCATCCAGGTGTGAGAAGATGACTGGGTACAGCTATTCGGGAAGAGAGATGCACATATAACGGCATGCAAGTTATTCATACACCTGTTTAATAAGCAGTTTCTCATCTGTGTTTTTATGCATTTTTCTGCGAAAAGACTTTAGAACATTGTCTGAAAAGGGGTTCAGTGTTCTTGACATTTAGACTTTTTATGTTGCTGCAACTAGTCCTACATGTTTGTAATGAGAGTTTGTTAAATAAATAACGCTGCTTTGATGCTGGGAAGTCTCAGCAGCATAATTTGTTAAAGTCATGGTCCTTAAGAGGTTTGTGTTTTTCTTCCTGTTTTGTCTGGTGTGCAGCATGTAAGGTACACCTTGTCAGGTAAAACTATTCTTTAGACATGACAGCTTAACAGTTTGGGCTGGACAGGGTTGATTTATTTTCACAGTATGTTTACAGCTATTAGCTTTCTTAATCCAGAAAATTGTAGCTAAAAGTGCTGAACTATAGACAGGAACTACAAAACTAAATTGTGGTGTCATGGAAGGTTCCTTACCAGGAGAATCCAGGGTATAATACATTGTCCTGTATGGATCATCTTAAAGCGTGTCTCTGTACTTAGTCTCCTACAGGTTACTGACAGGTGATCTATGCCTGGCATACAAGGCATCCTCTGATCCAGCTCTGATGAACCTTTAGCACACCCATAAAACAAACAGCATCAGAGCCCCTAGATTTGAGGATTTAAATTTTGCTTGCAGCAGAAGTGTGTCATGTTGACGAGACAGGTACATGACTCAGAGGATACCTATGCTATGGAACGGACTTCCCATCATTTGAAGCAAAGTCTCTCCATAACCCTATGTAAGCGTAACTTTAACCAAAGGATGAGAAATCTGAAATTCAGCCAGGGTCTGGTCCCAATGTCTTAGATAGACAGAGGCAGACAGCAACTATGTCCAAACTAACATACCTCACCCCCTCCGCAACCTTTAGAAATTTCCTAACTATCAAACCCCCTCCTAATAAATGCCCATGATACATAGGGACACAATTAGGTTTGGTTGAGCATCTAGTCTTATTAAAGGCCCTGATTATCTTTAGCCTGGTGATTACCTGTGAACCTATGAAGACATATTTATGGCTCCAAAATACGCGAGAACGTCCACAAGCTTTAGGATTTTTTGCTTAGAGGTATTTGCATAGATATTCTTATACCCAGAGTAAACTTAAAAGCTTTTTTTTCCTCAGGTAGATAGCAAATGCTGGAGTAGTGATGGGGAAAGAGAGATGTAACTTAGGATATGTTTTTTGTGAATGTGATGAATCAATAGATTTTAAAACAGCTCTACAGAGTATGCTGTCAAAAATATTGGGGAAGCAAATTGCTGTAAGTAAGGAAATGACTGTTACGAGTTGGGACATAGGTTCTGAACTGCCAAGATGTTGTAAGGCTTTATCAGGTTTAATGTTATTGGCTGCCAAAAAAAAGCAGTTACTAGAAAATGGGAATCAAATTGTAAACCAACTGTAATTGAAGTATTGAATATTGTTAAATAGGGTAGAACTGGAAGTGAGATCTTTAGATAAGGGAAGGAGCAAGCTGCATAGAAGTAAATGGAATTCTTCGGAATGGTACGTGCAGAATAACGTTCAGGAGGAGGCATGAATTACAGAGTATATGAAATGTTGGAGTATATGACACCTGTTATAAAGAAAGAAAACTCATGCAGTGTAAAATGCATGAACAAAAACAGTATGTTTTTCCTTTTCAGTTAATGTATGTGTGCCTGTGTCATAAGTGCTAATTTAATAAAAAAGACTAATTCAGAAAAGAATGGGGTACAGAGTTAACTGCATGAACTACAGGGTGGAAAAGACGAGTAGCCAGTGTGGAACTGCATTAAATGTAACTGTGGGTGCTGGATTAAAAGCAGTATTACTGCATATGACTGGCGGCAATGTGTGTCTGATATTTGAAGCTTTTTCTTGCTGAAGGGATACATTTGAAGATGTGTAAGAAAAGCTGTACAAGTATTTTTATCCAAAGAAAAGTACTGTTTAAAGTTTGAGGTTCAGAAGTACAGTTAAAAATATGAAAAAAAAGTATATGTTGCACAAGGTTAACAGTGTCAGCATAAAACTACCCTTTCTCAGGCACTGACCTAGAAGTAAAACACATTTAAAGCAAGAGTTCATTTCATGAAAAGAGTTGGAGAAGAAAGTATTACATGAGCCAGATTTTTTAAATTTATTTTATTTACTTATGTATTTGAATTTGAATTTATTAACCAGGGTAGAACAGTGCTCCGTTTTACCAACTTAAACAAAACAACAGAGTTGCAGTAATTAAAAAGTACGGTAAGAGTAAAATTACAAAATACAGTATGTAAATAATAAAATGTATATTATTTACGTGGAGTGTAGCAAATAGGTAACATTGAGTTAATGTGGAATTCCAAAGGAGTAGAAGAAGAGCAAAGGAGAGAGGCGATAAGGCAAAATCAAGAGGTACAGTTAGATTATTTGACCAGATGGGATTTGTTTATATTTAGTTTGAATTTGGACGTGGGTTTTTAGCAGTGCATGGAATATGAAGTCTTTTATGATTGGAAATGAAGGGTTTCCCCACAGAATGGACTTTAATACTGAGAATGAATGATCATAAATATGCGGTTTGGATTGAGGAATTTGCAGCAGTGTGTACCTTTACGATTATGGTTTATGAGGTTGTAGGAGGGAGGTTGTCTTATGAGTTTAAAGATCAGTGGTGGGAGAGTGCGCTCATGTAGAAGTCTGAATAATTATGAACCAAGGAGCAGATCAGCTTTTTGATTAACTGGAAGTCATTTAGCTTTTTCTAAAGTTAAACAACAGTGTTCATTTTGAAGAGACTGGGGTAAAGGTACAAATTCTGTTTGAGAGGGATTGTATTGCTGCAATGTTATTTTTATTTATTTATTGTTGCCTCACAGCAAGAGGTTCTCCTGTTCGATTCTCGGCTGGAGTGCGGGGAGTGCCTTCTGTGTGGAGTCTGCATGTCCTTCCCGCGGTTGGGTGGGCATTTGAAAGATATGCTTAAATGGGCGTGCCTTCGTTGAAGGTTGAACATCGAGCTGGCACCTCGACGTTCGTGAAAATCTACTGCCAATCATTAGTGGACCAGAGTTCCGCTGTGGCAACCCCTAACCGGGAAAAGCTGAAAGACAACAACAACATTTGATCCAGTGACTGAAGCCGCGGTGGTGCAGCGGTTAGCGTTGTCGCCTCACAGCAAGAGTTTCTCCTATTCGATTCTTGGCTGGAGCACCTTCTGTGTGGAGTCTGCATGTCCTCCCCGCAGTCGAGTGACGCTAAAGACATGCAGGTAGGTGCGAGTGTGAATGGGCGTGCCTTCTTTGAAGGTTGGGCGTCGGGCTGGCAACTCAGCACCGTAAAAATCCACTGCCAATCATGAGTGGACCAGTGTTCCGCTGTGGCGACCCCTAACCAGGAAAAGCCGAAATACATTATATTTGATCCAGTGACAAACGACACTCAGGAAGATATCTTTTATATAGGAAGCTGAATGATTTTTCTAGAGTTTGTGAACATCCAAATAGAAAGAGAGAATGTCGGAAAGGAAGAGAAGACTTCTATCAAACACATACTTGAAAGGATTGTTACATTTGACTAACCTGGAGGAGTGGGAATTTTTTTTCAGACCAAAAAAGTGAAAGTTAATCTTTTTATGTGTGGTATCAGAATGTATATTGAAAGTGTGAAGTGGGGGTCTAACCATACTCCTAGATACTTGGGAGAGTAGACATTTTTAGTGGAGTATTGTTGGGATCATGGATTATCTTTGAATTATGGGTTCTGGTGAGTTGCTGTCTGTTTTTGAATTAATTGTGGGATTGTAATTCTTAATCCATTGGATAAGGCAGTGAAAGTCTGCTTGAATGTCATATTGTAGTGAACCCAGGGGATGGTTTGAATGATAAAGTACTTTATCACTGGTGTATAGTAAGAGAAGAAGCTGGGGCAGGTCAGAAGGGAGTTGATTAATGTAGATAAAAAAATAAGGAGTGAGAATGGATCCTTTGCGTAGTGAGGAGTTGTAAGGGATAGAGTAGTTAAAGCTGACATTGAAGTGGTGATAACTGAGATAGGTGTAGAACTGGGGGATGGCATTAGTGCTGACAACTGTTACAATAAGGTGGTCTAAAAGGGTGGAATTGTTGACCAGCTCAAATGCTTTGGTGGGGTCTGTGAAAATAGATCAGGTGAAGCAGACCTTAGAAAACATTTTCTGACTTTGACATAGCAGTAGAGGTGTTAGAGGTGCAGGCATAGTAGCTGGAGTATTGCAAGAGCAATTGTGTAAATATAGTCAAGTGCATCAGAGAGCCGAGGAAAAGTGAGGATACGAAAGGACATGAATCACAACCTGAGAATGCACATACCACCGACATGAGAAAGAGTAACAAGTCAGTTTGCAGATACCATGAAAGGTCATGCCACACAAATGACACTCGGGAAGATATTTTTTATATAGGAAACTGAATGATTTTTCTAGAGTTTGTGAACATCCAAATAGAAAGGGAGAATGTCGGAAAGGAAGAGAAGACCTCTATCAAACACATACATGAAAGGATTGTAAGTTCTGATTTGTGTTGGGTGTTTCAAAGCAAACTTGTAATGAAATGGAAATGGTAACAGTGAGACAGATGAACATGCATGTATATGTTCAACTCATGGAAGTGATAGCAACACAAGACCAAAAGAAAGTTTAAGAACTTTGAACATTGAAGTTGGTGTTTATAGATTCTGGTGCCTGTGTAAATGTAACACCCATATTAAAAAGTTAAACCACAACCACAGTTACAAAATGAAACACAAAGATACATGTTTGCAGCTCTGAAGGACTTCTACCAGTGAAAAAATTATTTTAAAGCAGAAGCAGAAATAATTGAAAGACGATCCATAGCAATTTTCCATCTATTAGAAGAAACAGAATCACGTCTATTGTTTCTCCTGCAAGGGCATTTTGAGTGATCCAGTTTTTCCATGTATTAGAAGAAACAGAATCACATCTATTGTTTCTCCAGCAAGGTCATTTGGAGTAAATAAACTGTGTGTTGCAAGGGACGATAGTGGTTAGCTTAAAATATATTCAAAGATAGCAAAGATTTAGTTGAGCTAATTGCAAAAATAAGGCACTCCAAAACAAAGTAAAGCAAGTAATGTAACATTCTGATTTAAGAATGAAAACTAGACAAAAGTAAATTATTAAAAAAGTACCAGAGACATTGCCAAGGGCTTCATTTAATGTTGTCCCTCAGAATTAAAAAAAAAAGTGAATAATATACATATACACTAGAGTGTCAAATAGGGTCACAGAGAGAGAACTGTATCTGTTCCTGGTACTGGATTACATTTTTAGAGAACATAGTGAAGTTGAAATATTCAGCAAACATGATTTAAGGTCAGGCTTCTATCAAAATTACATCCAGAAAGTAGAAACATTACTGCATTTCCTGCTGACTTAGGGTTATCATTGGGGTACATTCTGCATCACAACTATTCTATCATGAATAAAGCAGGTTATCTAAGGGAAAAGATTTTTAAGAATTACGGTGATGACATAGTTATATCCGGCAAAAGCAAAGGTAACATGGTGATACCCTGAGAAAAGGATGTAAAAAGATTAAAGGGAGTGGATATAACACTAACCACAGAGAATTATGAAGGTAGTAATCTGTACATGAATTCTATGCATTCATATTTTGAGGGAAAGAAATATCACCAGTTCCAAACAAGGTTAATCCCCATACAGAAAAAAGCAAGATGTTTGCAAAGTACTACATTCTGAAGCTCTGTTTATTAATGACTTGAGTATATTAACAGCACCATTAAAGACATTTAACAGGTAGACAACTTGATTTGTTAATGACTTCATACAGTAACAGCATCATTAAAGGCATTAAGTTTAAGTTAACGGGTAGACATCTGAATGGACAGGCAGACAGACAAAATTCAACTGAACAGTTGAAGCAGGGTTTAAGTTAAGTGATAATGATGCCATAATTAACTTGGGACATGTTGAAGTGGTGTCTCAGCAGCATGTCACAGGTGTTGGGATAACTCAATGTTAGTGTATTTTTTTTAAATTGTAAAATCTGTATAAAGCTGATTTTAACATAAAAAAGTTTATTTGTTACTCAGCACATCTGCAAGATAATTATTTGGCTAATATAGTAACTGTGATAGCCAAATAATTATTTTAAAGCATTCCAGTGAGGTTAGTGGGGTATCTAACCTGAAAGTGAGAAGCTATGTTGTTTTATTAGTATGGCGCCTAACCTTTACCCCACAAATATAGTAACAGGACATAGACGGCCAGTCTGTGTCCTATTACAGTTTACTATCAGTTGTGCGATCGCACCTTATGCGAGTTATGGTATTCCTGAACTGAAGAAGCAAAAAACAAAACATGTCAAACGCGGAAGAGGAGAATGTCGAATTCAACATTTTTCGAACATTCTCCACACTTCCGCAAGGTGTAGTGTCCTGCAAAACACAGTAAAGAACGTTTTTGCACCCCTTGCTACTTTTTTATACAAGCTTCGAGATCACACTACAGTGAGGGAAAGGGTACATTTCCTGATCCCCACTATAGTGTGATCTGCATTAAAATGTTGAAATGCACAACAGTGAATGCTGTAGTGCATTTGCTGTTGTGCATTTCAACATTTTTTTTTCATTCTTTCAATACTATCAAATTCGGCGTTTGAACTAATGTAAATCGAACAAAGTCCAATCTCACTTTTGGTAGTAAACCTACTATTACTATGCACTTTAAGCACCTGCAAAAAATGCAGCTGATCTCGACGCCTTCCTGCCAGTCTCTAGACATATGACTGGAGACTGCCAGAAGAAAGAGAGCTCTGATCTTCAAGGACAATTTTCTTTTGCAGGTGTGTGATTTATCCTACTTACTGGAAGGAAGGCCTGAGAGGTCTGTAGGCAGTGGTAGCCATGGACACTGTGCACAGCACAAAACAATCACATTCATTTATTTACTTATTTATTATTACTGTGATCTGTGTAAGGCTGGTGTGCCCAGTAGCAGCAAGTTAAAATACATTTCTGAAGCAGCTTTTTTCCCCCACTATTTCTGATCACATATGGCAGGTGGCCATCAGAAGTGGCTACCTGTTTGAAGGGGCAGTCTGGGGATGAAAATAATGATGACATAGGGTGATCACAGTAAAGGGATCTTTGCTGTGGCTTCGTAAAAAGTTGTGAGAGGATATATTGTTATGGAGCTACAAGTATAAATTCAGTATTGTAATTGGTTTTCTTCCATTTTTCTCACAACCTAATATCGGAGGTGTAGATTAGGTGACTTTTTTTGAGGGGGCAGGAAGGGTGTGTGCGCGTGCATGTGTGTGTGTCTGTGTGTGCAGTTGTAGACACGGAAGGACTGTGGCTGACCAAGTTCGCAGATGACTGCAAACTGGGCGCCATAATCGACTGTCCAGCCGACACAAGCATCCTCCAAAAGGGCCTCATAGAAACAGACAACTGGTGCCAGAGCCATGGCCTCAAGCTAAATGCCAAAAAGTGTATAGTCATCCCCTTTGGCAAAAACAAAGTGCCCACAAATAACCACATAGGTGGTAATCCATTAAGTACAGAAAAAGTAATTAGGGACCTGGGGACCCAAGTTGATAATCTCTCATTTGACAACCACGTGGCCAAAGTGGTTAGAAAAACATTTTATATAGCCCACCTAATCATGATTCACATCTAGATCAGGGGAGGTCATCGTGCCTCTTTACTCATCCCTCATCAGGCCCATAATTGAGTACAATGCCCCTTTTGGGATGTGCCTTACCAGACACCTGCAGCAACTGGAAAGACCCCAAAAGTACCTCACCAAGAGGATCAAAGGACTCAAACAGATGCCATATGCTGCCGTTAAAGAAACTCCAGCTCTACTCAGTGGCATACCGCCTGTTCAGAGGCGATCTGTGCCTGACGTATAAAGCCATGTCCAACCCGAATTAATGGACATGCTGCACCTCAGAAAATCCAATCCCATCGAAGCACGCCTGAGAGACTTGAACCTCAGCACTGAAATAAATAGGACATGCTGGAGGGACAGATTCATAACCCAGAGGCTCCCTTCACTCTGGAATAAAATCCCAGTCCAGGTTAGGCAGAGTCTCTCATTGACTCTCTTCAAGAGGAATCTTGATGAGTGGATGGGAGATCATAGGTTTACCCCGGGTATCACTTCTGTGTCACTGTTAGACAGAGGCACAGTATACTGACCTCGAAAAAAGGGCATAGCAAAATAAATTTAAAATGGGTGGCGAAAGCCAAACACATTCTGGCTAGGCTTATAAATGCCCTAGGGCAGATAGCCTAGTATGAACCTATGATCTGTCTAGCCTAAGGGTAGTGTACGTCTCTATGAACAACAAGTTGTGTTATTGAGGCCACTCATACCTTTCAATGTATTCACAGTCTCAAATCAGAAATGTGCACGAAAAGTCTCAGTCTTGATTTGTGAGCAGTCTTGTGAAAGCAAAAGATAGTTATATGATTGATGCAAAACTGTCATTGACATAGCTAGTTTGTTTTGTTTTTTGGGTGGGGGGGCTATACATGCCCAAGAGGACCAAGTTAAAATGAGTTGCTCTGGTCATTGTCCGTTTCACTTTCCTCACAATCAAACATTAGAGCTCTGCATAAAAAGTGGATGTCTTTTTTGGGTAGGCAGTGTGTAGACATGTTATACTTGAAGGCTCATACTACGTAAATACTGTCAAATAAAAATTATATGAATTGTCAGGGGGAAGTGTATTTATCTTAGCAGCAAGTTAAGATATGTTATTCTGGACATTATATTTTTCATTTTCTTTCTCAGTGAGATGTTAGAAGTGTATAGAATTGGGTTGTCATTTCTAGTAGCAGGAATGTATGAAAGCAAAGGGCAGTTGTAAGATCAGTTCTGAATGATTTATTGATATGGCTTTTTGGGGCAGGCAGTATTTGTCAAACAATGGGACCATTATATTTGTTTGATGCCTTCACACTCATTGTTGTTGTACCCTTTCAGAAGGGGCACATTCCTGTGAGACAGTATGTGTGTATTTTGTGTCCAGGTATTGTATTAGAATTCCCTTTTACTGAAAACTGCCATAGGAGAACTGACTTATGGCATCTTATATGCATCTAGCAAATGTTTTGTTGTCACAGTCTGACACTGTACCCAGTTCTACCTAGGAGACAGTTTGACCATTGCTTGCAAATCTGGGTTAAACTAATATACAGAATACATGTGCATTAAATCTTTGTTAGACTATAAACAAAAAATTATTTTTATTTCACAAGCCAAGGCAGTATTACTTTTACTGTATGTAGAGTGAAGCCGGTGTTCTTTGTACTTACAAAGGTAGTCTGTGCCAAGTAATTCTGGATGGAGATGCAGTGAAGTTCTTAATGATAGAATGGCATTTTGAGTGTGTTTTATACCCTGGAACTCATTAGAATTCTTTTTCCTGTGAACTGACTTTTGGGAATTGACATGTAACCATTTTTGTAGAGCTACTATATCTGGTTTTTCATGGCGCTGTCATAGTCTAGCAATGTACATGGTTTCCACTTGTTGGGTATTTGACCTCTTCTCACATGACCATTTGAAAGTAATACCTGTGATATATGTGCAGTAAATCCATGTCAGAACAGAAGTGAAAAATAAATTGTATTTTATCAGAGAAGACAATATTTCTGATACTGCATATAGTGTGAGGTGTTCACCCCATATTCTGTTAATGGTATTGTACTGGCTAATGAATCAAGAGTGAAGTGCAGTGAAATCCTTGTGGGTAGAATGGCATTCTCAAGTGCAGATTGCTTCCAAGTATCTTATCTGAGTTCTCTGAAATGTTTATTGTAAAAATGTCCCTCGATTTCACTGTTGCAGTATTCATTACAATAGGGATCCCCTGCCAAGGGCTGCCCCGTAGTCTGGTCAGTATACCAAATCCTTTAGGTTGCTTTAAGATACACCGTACATCACATATATATTCCTTGCGTAGTGTAGGGCATAAAGTTGACATCCGGATGTGCCATCCTCAGAACTTCTTTTCCACCAGTCTGAATGCCATCTCTTGATAAGTGCCCCATGGGGGGGGTTTTGTATCTTATCTTTTATTTTATTTTTCGTTGCTTCTGGGGTTTCATGTCATCCAAGAAGGGTAAATGGTAGTGTAAGAGACACATTCCCCATAAAGACCATTATGAGCAGTGCCTGTTTTGCCTTGGTGCTTCCCACAACCATATTGCCTGTTTAGTCTGTCAGGCCTTTGTTCTCAAGACCCTTTGTCATAGGCTTTCTTCTTTGGTGTTGTATCTAGAGTACCAATGTCTTAAGCTCTTGGCTAAAGATGCAATGGAAGCAGCTTCCCGCTTGGAAGGACAGCCATCCGGGAAGAAGAAGACCAAGAAATCTAGCCCAGATTCTTCTGCTATACACCCTGCACCAGATGTCTCTCTTGAGGCGAGTGAAAGCCCAGAGGTTCACCCAGCTTCATTGCTGGATTCTTTGGCCATGACTATTTTGGAGGCCTGTGGGGCTCCAACCTTAGATGTCTTTGAGACCTTGCAGACGTCCTCATTGGACACTCAGGAGGAACTGTGGCTGATTATTTCCAAGGGGCCTAGGAGTGTTCCTCAAATTTTAGTCAGAGAAGAAATCCCTCCTAACATTATTGAATGCCGTCCAGGGTCAGAGCCTTCTGCATTTTATAAGGTGGACATCCCCTTAAAGAAAAAGCAGAAAACTAAACATATTACTCCTGCTCCTAAGGATCCACAGAATGAATGGAAAAATTTTACTCAGGGGTTGTTTAATGCTTTGATGGCTTTAAAACCTTTGCAGGATGTTTCTGCTCCAGCTCCTCCTTGGATGTTCATCGTGTTACCCTGCTGCAGTCATCACACTTGGGTTATCCTGCCGTCAGGCGGTCCCGCAGTCAGCCCGAATTCCAAAGTCTTGGTCCTGCGTCGGTTGCTGTCGCTTCTTCCCTGACGTCGGTGCACCAGAGGTATATAAGAGGCATCCAACTCCATTTTCTTCAGTCTTTCTTGCCGCGCGGTGCCCGAAGCAGAAGCAGTTCGCAAGTGCCGGTCGGCAGACACCTGAGATTTTCGATTTGAATTTCAGTCCGAAGTCTTCAATAAAGCTAAGTACCCCGTTGGGGAACATTTTCTTGCCTCAGTCCGATGTCAGAAAAAGTTAACAATTGCATTTCTTGTGGGAAGCAAATACCTCATAAGGACTTCCATTCTTATTGTATTCCTTGCCTAGGCCCAGACCACGACGTCACAGGTTGTCGGTTTTGCGCTAGGTTTAATAAACACACTATCAAACGCCGTTTTGACTTTGCACGGCATTACTTTGGTAGGAAATTTAATTATATCATGCCGTCAGAGCAGCCGACGACCGCAATTCATAAAAAACGCAAGGATAAGGACAGGCAGCCTAGGAATAAGCCAGACCCCAAAGCCTCAGCTGGGCCTGTCGCCGGTTCTCCGGTTTTCAGTGAGGCGCCTACGCAGCCCCTGACGGCCGCAGAGCTGGAACCCCAGACAGCTGCTGACCCCCAAGCGGAGTCTACTAGGCCGATGCAGCCATCTACCGACACCGGTGCAGAGGGAACACCTTCGGTTGCAGAAGGTGTCTTCAGACCGACTACACTCACCATTAAATCTTATGCTAAGCTTAAAACTCCTTTAAAACTTAAGAAAACTGTTCATCAGTCTACAGGTCAAGGCCCCATGCCTAAGAAACAGATGCTTAAGATGGCTGAAGATTTAATTACCCTTATCAGGGGTTCCCATCCCCCTCCTGATAAAAGACCAAGACAAGAGGAGGATTACGCACCCTCTGACCAGGTTACTCTCTCCTCAGATTCTTCTGAGGAACAAGATTACACTTTTCCACCTTATGAGGATTCTGATGCTGGAGACTCTATTCCCTCAGCATTTCCCCCTGAAGACTACTCCTTTGGGGAAACATTACATACCATGAGGGAACATTTCCACTGGGAAGGCCAGGATTACTCAGATTCTAAGAAAAGGCTCCGAGAGTTCCTTTTATTACCCCAGCACAGACCTCTTGCTATCCCTCCTGTTTTAGATATTGTGGATGATGTCTACTTGGAGTCTAGTTTAAATCCAGACTCTCTACCTCCTGCTCCAGCCAAACCAGACAGATACTACAGAGTACCTGACTCACACAAATTCCTTTATAAAAGCCCTGTAGCTGACCCAGAAACCATATCCCAGGGTCCTAAGGGAGCAAAAGCTTATATGGCTAAAAATCCTGTGCCCTCTGAAAGAGATTCCAGAGCCCTAGATAGATGGGGAAAGAAAATATACACCTCTGCAACTCTGGCTATGAGAGCATTAAATTGCCAGTTTCACATGTTGAAATATCAACAATTCCTGATGTCTCAGTTAAAACAAAAAATGAGCACACATTCAGAACAGCCTGAATTCAAGGAAATGCAGGATCTGTTGCATGCAGCTGAACAGGTGGGCAAGCATACTTTACAATGCGGATTTGATTCACTGGAAGCTTCCTGTAGAGCAGCTGTTACTGGCTCTGTCATTCGTAGACATGCTTGGTTAAAAGAGCAAACCCTCCCTGACCATGTTAAAGCAAAATTATTAGATGCACCTTTACAACAGGATGTATTATTTGGTGTCAAAGCAGAAGAGGTTTTAAAGAAAATGGAGGATAAGGCTAAATCTATGCAAACGGTCAAGGATTTCTTGCAGGTAAAACCCCCTCGCTTCAGCAGAAATTGGCCAACAAAAATTGGTCCTTTCCAGCTTCAGACAGATCACACAGGGGCAAATACAGACGCCCAAGGGGCAGAGGTCAATCACAGGGCCCTTACAAACCTCGCCAATGGGGTTCTGCTACCCAGAAAGGAGGAGAAGACAGGCCCCAAGCTAGCAGAAGGCAAACACAATGACTATCCTCAAACTACCAAGCAAATCTCTCCTGGCAACACCCTTGGGAGGAAAACTAGCATTTGTTGCAGACAACTGGCACATCATCACAAAAGACAAATGGGTTCTAAACATTGTCTCTCAAGGATACAGATTCCACTTTCATACCTTACCAAGGATCAAAGGAATGCCAAACCTGCCACCAAATCAATGGGCAGAGGCACAAAAACAAATTACAGCTCTCATGAACATGAGAGCCATTCAACAGGTACCTACACAGGAGCAAGGACAAGGATTTTACTCAAGACTCTTCCTAGTTCCAAGAAAGGACAAAGCATGGAGGCCCATTCTGGATCTTTCAATTCTGAACACCTATCTGCAAGTACCAAAATTCAAGATGCTAACACTACAACAGCTTCTTCCCATGCTGGGCAAGAATGCTTGGCTAGTCACTTTGGACCTCAAGGAGGCATACCTGCATGTCCCTATCAGACAAAATTGCAGAAGATACCTCTGCTTCATTGCAGGTTCAACGCATTATCAATTCTCTGCACTGCCCTTTGGCTTATCTACTGCGCCCAGGGTCTTCACAAAATGCCTGGCACCAGTAATTGCATACTGCAGACAGAGGAATTCAAATATACCCATACCTGGACGACTGTCTTATTCAAGCAGAAAGCAAGGACATTCTTTTACAGCATCTGGCATTTGTCAAACACCTTCTAAGTTGCCTAGGGTACACAGTAAACGAAAAGAAATCAAAACTAGTGCCCTCACAATATTCCTGGGCACCAGCTTGAATACAACAGCTTATCTCATGCCAGACAAACAACGACAGCTGTTTCAATATTTCAAAATAATGGCAACAAAGACCCAACTCCCTGCAAGAAAAATTCTGCAGGCCTTGGGATTCATGGCATCTTGCATACTACTAATACCATTTGCAAAACTGCATATGAGGAAATTACAATGGTACCTGAAAAGTGTATGGGCTCAGCACAGCCACAGCTTGGAAACAATGATTCCACTCATTCCCTGCCTTCAACAGGAGTTTCTATGGTGGGCACAGGCATGTCACCTCAACAAGGGTCAGCCTTTCACCCTACCCACAGCCAGGCAAACTATGACAACAGATGCATCGGACTATGCCTGGTGAGCACACATGGCAGGACAGTGCATTCAGGGCAAATGGACTACAGATCAGAGACACCTGCATATCAGTCAAAAAGAAATGCTAGCAGTGCAGAATGCCCTAACAGCTTTCAAGGACCTTCTACACCCAGGATAACTACTGATAAGGACAGACAACACCACAGTTATGTGGTACATAAACAAGCAAGCGGGCACACATTCCTACTCTCTATGCAGGCAAGCAGTGACCTTGTGGAACACTGCACTGTCTTACCAGGTTCAATTACAAGCACAATTCCTGCCAGGAAAGAAAAACACATTGGCAGATGACCTAAGCAGAAACATCATGGATCCACACGAATGGAAACTAGATCCACAAGTATTTGCAATGATAGCTCAAAAATGGGGACGCCCAGACATAGATCTGTTTGCAAGCCCCCACAACCACCAACTTCAAAAATTTTGCACAAGGACCTTCCATCCACTAGCTTGGAAAGTGGACGCCCTCTCATTCAGTTGGAAAACATTAACAGTATATGCCTTCCCTCCACTGCCTCTTCTAGCAAAGGTACTGCTGAACGTCAGATTAGAGAGCCCACAAATGATTCTCGTTGCACCAGACTGGCCACGCCAACATTGGTATCCAATTTTAAGGAACATGGCCTAGGGCCCACCATGGATTTTGCCACAAATTCCTCACCTGCTCACCCAGCGGGACAATCTAATTCTACACAGCCAGCTCAAGACTTTAAACCTGGCTGCATGGCAAATTACCTAAACAACCAGCCAACACCTTTATCCAAAGCTGTTATGGATGTCATTCTGGAGGCCAGGAGGCCCAGCACCAGGAAAACCTATTCAGACAAATGGAAAAGATTTTGCGCCTGGAACCAGACTAAAGGCCTAAATCCACTGGAGCCAAACATTCCTCAGATTCTACAATATTTAACTGAGATGTTACACAAAGGACTTTCCTTTTCATATATTAAGATCCACGCCTCAGCAATTTCAGCTCATTACAGCACAGATCCTCCTTTATTTTCACATCCACTCCTAAGACAGTACCTCAGAGGGGCTAAGAACTTAAGACCGCCAAGGAGAGCTCCAACACCTACTTGGGATCTCAACTTTGTCCTGGAAAAACTTACACTGCCGCCCTTTGAACCAGCTTTCTCAACTGATTTAAAATTTCTTTCATGGAAAACTGCCCTACTACTAGTAATAACCTCAGCTAGAAGAGTCTCAGAGCTACAGGCACTAATGGCAGTGGAACCTTTCCTCATTTTCCATCAAGACAGAGTTTCTCTACGAACTAATCCTTCCTTTATGCCAAAGGTGGTATCCAGTGTGGCCCTAAACCAAACCATTCACTTGCTCACCTTCTTCCCAAATCCCCAGAACAAAGGACAAAGACTCCTGCACTCTTTGGACATTCACAGGCAATTACGTTACTACTTGGATAAAACTAAGGCTTTCAGAAAACTGACCAGCTCTTTGTAGCCTATGCTACAGGATCACAAGGAAAAGCTATCTCAAAACAGACCATTTCTAAATGGATAGGACATTGCATATGTTTCTGCTACACACATCATGGGAAACCAGTACCTGCTAACATTAGGTCCCACTCCACCAGGGCTACAGCTACATCAGCAGCCTTTCTCATGGGAGTGCCAACCAAGGATATTCTGGAAGTTGCTACTTTGAGTTCAGTGCACACCTTCACCAAACACTATCACTTACCTCTTTACTCTAAGACTAGAGCTGGTTTTGCCACTGCAGTTTTGCAGGGCCTACTAGCTTCTTCTAACCCTGTTTGCCTCCACCTCCCCTCCTTAGCTTTGGGATTCAACCCAAGTGTGATGACTGCAGCAGGGTAACACGATGAACATAGTACAGTTTTGTACCTACCATAAATGTAGATGTTCGAGTGTTCACCCTGCTGCAGTCCAGGTTACCCTCCCTCCATCCCCTCTGAACTAGCTGAACTTTTCTCTACCACTTTATCCTATTCTACCTCTGTGGTGTATTTGCTTGTACCTAAGGGTTGTGTTTTATTTTTATATAGCCATATATATATACATATATACATATATATATATATATATATATATATAGATATATATATATATATATATATATATATATATATAGGGGGCACCTGACATCTGGGGCAAGAAAAACTGAAGAAAATGGCGTTGGATGCCTCTTATATACCCCTGGCGCACTGACGTCAGGGAAGATGCGACAGCAACTGACGCCGGACCAAGACTTTGGAATTCGGGCCGACTGCGGGACTGCCTGACGGCAGGATAACCCAAGTGTGATGACTGCAGCAGGGTGAACACTCGAACATCTACATTTATGGTAGGTACAAAACTGTACTTTCTCTACTCTCCTTAAAAGACTCACGGAACAGGATTCCTCTGAGGATGAGGCCAATTCAGCTGAGGAATTCCTTGCCTATTCCTCTCAAATTCCCTGTCTTTTAGATTATGGGTCTGAGGAAGAGGAATCTACTAGTCCTGATACTCCTTTTGATGAAATTTCTTTTGGGGGACACAATCTGTAGAATGATGGCGTTTTTTTAAATTGGATTGTGCTCCAGTTTCTGAGGTGCAGAAAAGGTATTATGAGCTCCTAAAGATGATTCTCCCAGACCTCCTGCTGTCCCTTCTGGTTTGGCTGCATTGTTGGATACCTTTTTTAATGCTTCTAAGGCTCCTGACTCCCAACTCCCTGCCCCAAACAAACCTGATAGGTTTTGCAGGGTGCCTGAAGACTGGAAATTTCTTTATAAGTGCCTTTCTGCTGAGCCCTCAGTGGTGTCTGTGGATTCTGACAGGAAAGCTCAATTGCTACCTTCTCCTAAGCTATTGCTTTCTGATAAAGATAGCAGAACCTTGGAAAGATGAAGAAAGGTTTATACATCTGCTACTTTAGCTTTTAGGGGTGTCGGTTATCAGACCCATATGTTCAGGTACTTGTTGGCTCTTCTTTCCCAGGCCTGTCAGGTAATTTCTGATCTTCCAGACTCAATAGGGAAAACTTCAGCTCTTTCCCTGTTAGGGATTTCCTCCCAGGTGGCGCATCATTCCATCAAGTGCAGTTATGATGCAGAAGATGCTTTCTCTAGGGCTGCTACTTTTGGGTCTCTGATGAGATATTCTTGGCTTCGGCTTCAACTTTTGCCTGATGATATTAAGGCTAAATTGATGGATGCTCCTCTGGGTAATAAACACTTGTTTGGTGAAGTTGCTGCTGATTTGTTTAAGTCTCTTTAGGATAAGGGCAAAGTTAAACATGTTTTTGTTTCTCCTGTACCTAAGTTTCAAGGAAATTACCCCAATAAGCCAGCCTTTGTTCATAGGCAGTCTCACCCCCCCAAGGGCAAGAAGGGTGAGAAGTGGGCTCCTAGGCCAAAGCTACTCAGATGTCTGTGCCCCAGAAGTCTCCTTTTCCAGATAAACTAGGTGCTGTCTGACTATCGTATTCTTCCCAGCTGCTTTCCTCTTTCTCTTTGCCTTCATCTATCTGTCTCTGTTTGGTTAACAATTACTCCGGAATCCTGGGTTCTGTCCAAGGTATTTCATGTTCTGCAAATCTTTTCCCCTTTTTATGAGAATTCCTCAGCCCCCTCAGGAACAGCTGTTCTTTCCATGGGTACTTCGGGATCTTTGATTTAGGCAACTATTCAAGAAATTCAGTTTCCAAAGAGCAAAGGGGTTTTACTCCAGAATGTTCCTAGTACCCAGGAAAGAGGGTACTTGGAGACTAGTTTTAGACCTCTCTCATCTAAATACATTTTTGAACGTTCCCCCTTTTCAAATGTTGTCTCTTCAGACTTTGTTCCCTCTTCTGCTTCCTCAGGCTTGCATGGTATCTCTGAATCTCAAGAATGCTTATCTCCATATCTCAGTTCATCCCCTTTTCAGGATGTTTTTACATTTCTCTGTTGTTTCCTGGCATTTTCAGTTCTCTGCTTTGCCCTTTGGCCTTTCTACTGCCCCAAGGTATTCACCAATTGCCTTGCTCTTGTAATTGCTTTTAGCAGGCTAAGGGGGGATCCAAGTCTTTCCCTACTTGGATGACCCCTTGTTTTAGGCATCCTCTCCAGAGACTTTGTTGCAAAACCTTCATTTTACAATCTCCCTTCTGCGGAGCTTGGGGTTCACTATAAATTTCAAAAAGTCCTTTCTGACTCCTCCTTAGGATCATGTCTTTCTGGTTGCAGGATCCGGACTGTTCCTATGCTGGCATCCCTGCCTCCTCCCAAGCCCCTAATTTTCATTTCCTTTTTTCAATCCCTTCTTTCTCTGGCTTCTGTAACAGCCAGGGAATTTCTGAGAGCTCTGGGGTTCATGGCTTCCACCATCTGTATGTTCCCTTTTGCTAAACTCCACATGAAAAAACTTCAGTGATTTCTAAAGTCAGTTTGGCTTCAGCATGATTATCCCCTCGATTTTTTAAGTTCCTGTTCTTCCATGTCTCAAGCAGGAACATCAGTGGTGGTTTCAGCGGTTGACTGTCAATCCAGGGCTCCAATTTCATCCAGTTCTTCCCTGTCAGAAGCTGTTCACAGATGTCTCAGACGTGGGATGGGAAGCAACTTTCAGCTCCCTAAGGGTGCAGGGAGTCTGGTCACCTCATCTGTAGAAAGACCACATCAGTGTCAAGGAGATGAGAGCTCTTCTGCTGGTTCTTAAGGCCTGTTATCCTCTTTTCTCACCAGGACCTCTCAAGATATTTACAGACAATACCACAGTGATGTGATATATCAACAAACTGGGGGGGGGGGGGTTATCTTCTCCGGTTGGCACTCCTACTATGGGAACTAGCTGCCCAGTATCAAGTGACTCTTCAGGCAGTGTACATTCCTTCAGGTCAAATCATTGTGGCAGACTCTCTGAGCAAGTCCATAACACAATTCCACAAATGGATACTTCACAGGGTTGTTTTAATGGATCTTGTCTACCAGTGGATTACTCCTCAAATGGACTAGACAACTTCCTCTTTTTTTTTTGCCAGAGTCCCACGTCTTCTGGTTTGGAAGGTGGACGCCCTCGCTTTTTCTTCAAAGGAGATGTTTCTTGATACTTCCCCTCTCCTTCCCCTCATTCCAAAAATCCTTTTCAAATTACAACAGTATTTTTCCCAAAATCTTGCTGGCAATTCCCTTTTGGCTGAGACAGCATTGGATGTTCTTTGTGTTTCACTGTTGCAGTCATTACATTTGGGTAATCTGCTGGCAGGTTGCCCTCAGTCGGCCTGATTAACAAAGTCTTGGGTCCTGCGTTGGTTGCTGTCCCTTCTTCAGCGACATCAGGGGTATAAAATATGCAGTCGACACCATTACATTAGTCTTTCTTGCCACACGGTGCCCGAAGCAGAAGCAGTTCGCAAGTGCCGGTCGGCCAACTCCTGAAATTTTCGTTTTCGAGTTTCATATTCGAAGTCTTCAACTAAAAAGCTAAGTACCCCACTGGGGAAACTTTTTCTTGCTCCTTACTGATGTCATTAAATGTTAATAATTGCATTACTTGTGGGAAACAAATACCTCATAAGGATTTCCATTTGTACTGTATGTCCTTGCCTAGGCCCTGACCAGGACATACCTTGCTGTCGGTTCTGTGCTTTATTTAATCAACGCACTATTAAACGTCAGTACATTTTTGCTTCTAAATATTTTGGCTCACGCTTTAATTATCCAGAAATGTCGTCGGTTAGCAATCCGACTAACGGAATACCTAAAAAAATGCAAAGAAAAAGACAGACACAGGCCGTTGAGGTCCAAAAGTGCCGATAACGCTTCTCCTAAGCCAGTCGCCAGTTCACCGGTACTCAGTGAAGCGCTTTCGCAGCCCCTGATACCCGCTAATTCTGATTCGCAGGCCTCTACTGAGACCCATTTGGAGTCCGGTATGCCGCGAGATGCTTCAGTTATGGAACCCATGGATGTCTCTACCTTGGATGGGTCCAGAGCCGCTGTTCAGGCACCGGCTTCTGAGGGTGTTTTCAGGCCTACAGATTTGTATATTAGACCGATGCAATCTTCAAAACTAAGGCCAAAATCTCGACCTATGTCTTAAAAAACTGACGCCTAGGCCGCATGTGCAGGCCCCTATGCCTAAGAAACAAATGATCAAAATGGCTGAAGATTGAATTACTCTGATCAGGGGTAGTCAACCCCCGCCCCCTTCTAAGAGGCCTAGGCAAAATATTGACTATGAATCTTCGGAACAGGATTCAATTTCTTCTGATTCTTCCAATGAACAGGAATTGTCTATACCTACTTATGTGGACTCTGATGCAGAAGATTCCATTCCTTCTGCTTCTCCCCCTGAGGATTTTTCTTTTGGAGAAGCTTTGCATACCTTAAGGGAACAGGATTTTTCTGAATCTAAAAAGAGACTTGGGGATTTTCTTCTTCTTCCTCAGCATAGACCTTTGGCTATACCTCCTGTTCTAGGCATTGTTGATGATGTTTTTTCAGAATCTAGTCTGGCTCCTGATTCTCTGCCTCCGGCTCCTTGTAAGCCAGACAGATAAGGTTCCTGACTCCCACAAATTCCTTTTCAAAAATCCTGTTGTGGATCCTGAAACCATTTATCAGGGTCCCAAGGGCATTAAGGCTTCCACTGCTACAAATCCTACCCCTTTTGATAGAGATTCCAGGGCACTGGATAGATGGGGTAAGAAGATTTACACTTCTTCAATCTTGGCAATCAGGGCTTTAAACTGTCAATTTCATATGCTTAAATATCAACAGCATATCATGGGATTGCTTAAACAGAAAATTATGTTAATTTCTGACTGTGTGGAAAATAAAAATTTACAGGATCTATTGCATTCAGCTGAACAAGTAGGAAAAAATACTTTGCAATGTGATTTTGATTCTTTGGAGGCCTCTTGCAGGGCTGCTGTAACTGGGTCTGTGCTAAGAAGGCATGCTTGGCTCAAAGAGCAAACTCTGCCTGATCATGTTAAAGCAAAATTGTTGGATGCTCCTTTACAACAGGACCGTCTCTTTGGTAATAAGGCTGAAGAAGTTCTAAAAAAGATGGAAGATAAAGCTAAATCTATGCAAACTGTGAAAGATTTCTTACAAGTGCAACCTCCAAGATTTAGTAGGCACTGGCCTACTAAGAACGGGTCCTTTCCAGTTCCTTCGAGAACCACTCAGGTCAAACCCATGCATTCCAAAGGCACCAAGTTTCAGTCCCAAGGGACTTTCAGAACAAAACAATGGAGCACCTCCTCTTCCAAATCTGAAAACAACAAGATACCTCCCTATGGTAAGCAGTCTCAGTGACTTCCCTTTACACTTAACAAGCACTTACCTTTTAGCCGCCCCTTTGGGGGGAAAACTGGCTCTTCATGCAAGAAACTGGAAACTTTATAACCCAGGACAAATGGATTTTAAATATAGTATCCCAGGGATACAGATTTCATTTCCACACGTTGCCAATTCCGAACGGATGGCCAGACCTGCCCCCAAATCAGTGGGCAGAGGTCCAGAAACAAGTACTTTCCCTCATGAGCATGGGGGCTATTCAACCAGCACCAGAAGAGGAAAAGGGACAAGGTTTCTATTCAAACCTTTTCCTGGTACCCAGAAAAGACAAATCATGGCGTCCATTTCTGGACTTATCTACTCTAAACACCTTCCTGGACATTCCAAAATTCAAGATGCTGACTCTTCACCAGTTACTTCCTATGCTAGGCAAAGATGCCTGGTTGGCAACTCTAGATTTAAAAGAGGCTTACCTGCATATCCCACTCAGGGATTCTTGCAGAAGATACCTCCACTTCAAAGCAGGCTACTTGCATTACCAGTTATCTGCACTGCCCTTTGGCTTATCTACTGCACCCAGGGTCTTTACTAAGTGTCTGTCTCCAGTAATTGCATTTTGCAGGCAAAGAAATATTCAAATATGTCCATACCTGGACGATTGCCTAATTCAGGCAGAAAACAGGGACATTATTCTAAAACATCTGGCATTTGTAAAAAGGGTTCTAACTTGTCTAGGGTACAATATAAACGAAAAGAAATCACAACTGGCACCTTCTCAAAAAATTACATTCCTGGGTGCAAGCTTGAATACAACTGCTCAGATGGCTTTCCTTACGCCAGAAAAGCAAATTCATTTGGTGACTTACTTCAAACAGGTGGCCACAAAAACCCTGCTATCTGCAAGACAAATTCTGCAAGCCTTGGGGTTCATGGCCTCCTGCATTCTTCTAATTCCATATGCAAGACTGCATATGAGGAAACTTCAGTGGTACTTAAAAAGTTTATGGAGTCAGCATTGTCACAGCCTGGAAACAATGATTCCTATCACACCTTACCTGCAACTAGAGTTCCTATGGTGGGCAGAGGTCTGCCACCAAAACAAGGGACTGTCATTCACACCACCCCCTGCCGCCCAAATCCTAATTATAGACGCATCAGACTATGCTTGGGGGGCTCATCTGGCAGGGAAGTGCATTCAGGGCAAATGGAACCCAAATCAAATGCACCTTCATATCAATCAAAAAGAAATGCTAGCTGTACAGAATGCACTGACAGCCTTCAAGGACTACCTTCATCCAGGACAATTAATGATAAAGACAGAATACACCACGGTTATGTGGTACATAAATAAGCAGGGGGGGTACACACTCCTTCCCCCTTTGCAGACTAGCCATGGCATTGTGGAACACGGCCTTGACCTATCAAGTACAACTACAAGTTCAATTCCTGTCAGGAAAGCTGAATACTCTGGCAGACGAACTAAGCAGAAATCTCATGGACCCACATGAATGGAAACTGGAACCATGGATTTTCAGCATGTTGATAATCAAATGGGGGAGCCCAGACATAGATCTTTTTGCCTTACCCCAGAACTATCAGTTGGACAAATTTTGCACAAGAACTCATCACAAAAAAGCATGGAAAGTGGATGCTCTGTCCTTCAGCTGGAAAAACCTATCAGTCTTTGCCTTTCCTCCTCTGCCTCTGCTCTCCAAAGTTCTACCAAAAGTCAAACAGGACAAACCAAAAATGATTTTGATTGCTCCCGACTGGCCTCGCCGACACTGGTACCCACTCCTGCGCAGTCTGTCACACCTTCCACCGTGGCACCTGCTCAGACACCTTACTTTACTGTCTCAGCAGAACAACCAAACTCTGCACACTCCGCTCCAAACTTTGAATCTTGCAGCATGGCTAATCACCTAAATTCACCCTTAGCATCCCTCAGCAAACCTGTGATGGATGTAATTTTGGAGACGAGAAGACCTAGTACTAGAAAATCTTATGCTGACAAATGGAAAAGTTCTGTGCCTGGAATCAATCTCAAGGGATAAGCACAGCAGTGCCCAACATTCATAATTTCATAGGTAGGTACTAGGCTATCGGCCCAAGGGCCTACGTAAGCCTAGCCGGCACGGTTCCATAGCTTACGCCACCCAAGAAAGTTATTTTCCTGTGCCACTGTCCAGCAGAGACACAGAAGTGATCCCCGGGGTGTATTTCCTATTTCCCATCCACTCATCAAGATTTTTCTTGAAGAGTGCTAATGAAGAACTTTGCTTGACATAGATGGGTAGCTTGTTCCAGAGTATAGGAAGTCTCTTGGACAGGAATGTGTCCCTCCAGTGTGTCCTGTTTATTGTGGTGACAAAGTTTAGGTCCCTAGAGCGTGTAGCTCGGAGGGATTGGAATTTCTTTAGCTGTAGCATGTCCAACAGCTCTGGGTTTGACATAGCTTTATATGTTAGGCAGAGATCACCTCGGAGTAGGCGATATGCTAAGGAGTAAAGCTGGAGTTTTTTGAGGCGGTCAGTGTAAGGCATTTGTTTGAGGCCAGTAATCCTCTTTGTGAGGTACTTCTGTGGCCTTTCCAGCTGCTGCAGATGTCTTGTGAGGTACATTCCAAAAGGGGCGTTGTACTCTATAATGGGTCTAATGAGTGCCGAGTAGAGGGGAACAATGACTTCTTTTTTCCTGGATGAGAACCCTTTTAAGATGAGGTGTGCCATGTAGAAGGACTTCCTGACTACTGTGGCAATGTGACTATCAAAGGAGACTACTGTCCACCTGAGTCCCAAGGTCTATTATTAATACTTAACTGAGATGCTTCTCAAGGGCCTGTCCTTTTCTTCCATAAAAATCCATGTCTCAGCCATTTCAGCTCATTACAACACAGAACCTCCCCTCTTCTCTCATCCAATACTAAAGCAGTATCTCAGAGGGGCCAGAAACTTAAGACCACCCAGGAGAGCTCCAACCCCTGCCTGGGACCTAAATTTGTATTGGAGAAGCTCACTCCCCCTCCTTTTGAACCAGCTGCTACTGCAGACTTAATATTACTCTCCTGGAAAACAGCTTTCCTTTTAGCAGTCACTTCAGCTAGAAGGATTTCCAAATTACAGGCTCTTATGGCAGTGGAGCCTTTCATCATTTTTCATGCAGACAGGATGTCTCTCAGGACCAATCCATCCTTCATGCCTAAGGTGGTATCCAGTGTGGC